>NC_047115.1:3724838-3734838 GCF_902500255.1 Thalassophryne amazonica | reverse complement strand
AAAACCCAAGTGGGACATAAACCTACTCCATAAAAATCTAAACAGCATCTGAAAAAAACACACAGATTGAAAACTAACCAGTTAACGACCAGACCATCTGTTAGCAAGTTCTTCACGGAGGTGTGAACAGCCGTCAGCTGTTACACCTCCATGAAGAACTGTACGGGGATATCAGACCGACGTGTTGTCAGTACAGACCACGCGTTCGCGTACAGATCTTGTGGTTGGTTAATAATCCTTTAATGTTATTATTAGTTTTGTACTGAATCATCGTTTTCTCTCTGTCGCAATTTTGTGACGAATAATTTGAGCAAGACTCAACCTCAATATGTCTAAATTCTGGTCCTGTTTGTGAAGCTGGCGGTGAAAACATTAGCACCCCGTCTGTGACTCCATCATTTTACTGCTGAGAAATAATGTTCTGAGAGATGTTTTTCCCAGCTGATTGAATCTCATGGGTTGTGGTGGACATTCACCATTCTCTCTCTCGGCTGATTGTACACTTTCTGCTCTTGTTTTACATGTCTGAACTTTCTCTCTTTTAATTTATTTGATCTGTAAGTGGTGGTTCAGTCCTCTCAATCTGGTCTGCTTGAGGTTTCTTCCTCAAAAACCAGTTTGTTTCTGACCACCATGTTCTTGTTCAGGGTGGTTGCTGAGGTCAGACCAGAGCCCTGTCAAGCACCTTGATGGGGGGGTAACTTATGCTGTGATTTGGGGTGATATAAATGAACTGTGGATGTTCCCAGACTTGGTTCTTTTAAACTGGGTTGGGCTGATTTTATGGTAACGACTCTTGTTCTTTCAGTTCTGTTCAATTTCATGCTGAATTTAATTGACTGTTATTAACAGTGAAGTCTGACAGCAGGGCATGCTGGGTAGTAGTCTTTAGTCACCCCCCATGTGTTTGGCCATGGTCCCTGTGGTTCCAGAGCTCTTTTCCTAGCCTTGGAGGACATTGCATGGTTCTTCTGGTTGCTTTTCATTGCTATGCTGATGACACTCAGTTGTATATGCCGATAGCTGCTGGAAATCCTGTCCACATAAAATCTTTACAGGACTGTCTCGCAGCAGTGAGAAGTTGGATGTCTAGCAACTTTCTACTTTTGAACTCTAATAAAGACTGAAATGATGGTTCTTGGTCCAGCAAGACATTGGCATCAATTTGATCAGCTGGCGCTTAGCCTAGGTTCATGTGTTATACATCATACTGACAAAGTGAGGAACCTTGGGGTAATTTTTGATCCTATGTTGTCCTTTGACCTCCACATTAGGGACATTACGAGGACTGCTTTCTTCCATCTAAGAAATATAGCAAAGATTCATCCCATCCTGTCTATGGCTGATGCTGCATCAGGGGTCTTCAACTGGTTCAAAATGCTGCTGCCAGACTTCTGACACGAAGCAGAAGGTTTGATCATAATACGCCGGTTGTGGCATCCCTTCACTGGCTTCCGGTCTCTCTGAGATCGGATTTTAAAGTATTATTATTGGCCTATAAAATGGTTCATGGACTGGCGCCCCCCTATCTGGCCGGCCTGGTTGAGTCCTATGTGTCGGCTAGGGCTCTGCGTTCACAGGGTGCAGGACTATTGTGTGTCCCGAGGGTGAAGAAAAAGTCAGCAGGTTACAGAGCTTTTTATTATCGCGCCCCAGCTCTGTGGAATGATCTGCCTGCACTGATACGACAGTCGGACTCTGTGGAGACTTTTAAAGCCAGTCTGAAGACACATTTGTTCTCCCTGTTTCATCATTAGTATTTTATATGATTGTGTGTCTTTTTTATTCCTTTTATCTATTTTACTTCTTTTACTTATTTATGCTTAAATTTTTTTTATTGTGTTTTAATCTTATTTCATTTTATTCTGCTTTTAAATGATGTTTGTGAAGCGCCTTGAGGCGATTACTTGTGATTTGGCTCTATATAAATTAATAAATAATAAATTATTCTTCACAGACTGCACAGTGTCCAGATGTGACCAGGGTCCTGCAGAAGAGAATCCTGACTGACGAGATCTGAATCTGGGTCCAAACCATGAGCTGGACCAGACCAGAAACAGGTTCAGGCAGCTCCTGAGGTCTGGCTGCCAGAGGAGGGTCCTGGTGATTGACAGGACATCCATCCCCACACCAGGCACCTTGGGTCAGCAGCTGGGCGCCATTATGCAGCGGATGGCGCCACAGTGACGAAACAAGAGCTTTGGTGGCAGGCAGCAGGAAGTCTTCTTCTCCAGTCTGAGAACTTCATCTTGTGGTGGCTGGAATGACCCACAGTGCTGCCCCCTCCAGGCCAGGACACATTATGAGACTTGACATGGCTCCCAAACAAAAATCATTTCATGTTTAAGATGTGTTTTTGTGCACGTGTGTGACCTCTGACCCTTTCAGCAGCAGACTGCAGACGTCTGTCTCTTCTCTGGCGGCTCTCTGTCTGGTTCTGTCTCCCTGCATTCGGACACTCGCCCAGCTGACCACGCCCTCTTCCTCCTCCTCCTCCTGCTCCTCCTCCTCTTCTGCCTCTTCATCGTCGTCTTCGTCCTCCTGTCTCACTCCTGTCAAGGGTTTCGGAGACACGTCTGCAGGACTGAAGATGGAGTTCTCCAGGACACTGCGGGTACTCCCAAATGCAGAATCTGCCTCCTCCGCTGGCTCCGCCTCCGCACGCATCACCTGCACATCAATAATCAAATATAATCAATATCACCAAACATGAAGCTATCGTATCTAACTAAGCAAATAACTGCCAGCTGTACGTCTGGGCTTTGTTGATTTTTTATAGCAGCCGGTCTGCTCTGTGTAAACCTGATCCCATCAGATCTCAGAAGCTAAGCAGTGCAGGACCTGGTTAGTACTTGGATGGGAGACCTCTTTGGAACACCAGCAGCTGTGTGTGTTTCTCCAGGTAACACTGGAGTTGCGTCAGGAAGGGCATCCGGCGTAAAACCTGTGCCAAATATAATGTGGATCTGGTTGTATCCGCTGTGGCGACCCCAAACAAAAATGGGAGCAGCCGAATGGACAACCAATAATCGGATCTATGTTAACAAAAGTCCTCGGTGTGCGGGTGTGTGCCCTCGGTGTGCGGGTGTGTTCTCGGTGTGCGCCCCCGGTCCCCACAAAGTGTCGGGGATCACCCAACAACAATAATAATAACAATAACAAATACACCCTTATGATGAATATGAATGAAACTGGTTAACTGGGTTTGGACATATCGCACTAACAAGAAAAAACACAGGGACAGAGGGACGGACAGGGGGACATGCTGATCATCATGTCCGCCCCTGTATTTCAAACTGGGGAGATGAAAAATGGATGATTGACACAATAAAGTGAGGAAAATAAGTATTTGAACACCCTGCAATTTTGCAAATTCTCCCACTTAGAAATCATGGAGGGGTCTGAAATTTTCATCTTAGGTGCATGTCCACTGAGAGAGACATAATCTAAAAAAAAAACAATCCGGAAATCACAATGTATGATTTTTTTGAATAATTTATTTGTATGTTACTGCTGCAAATAAGTATTTGACCACCTGTGAAAATCAATGTTAATATTTGGTACAGTAGCCTTTGTTTGCAGTTCCAGAGGTCAAATGTTTCCTGTAGTTTTTCACCAAGTTTTCACACACTGCAGCAGGGATTTTGGTCCAGTCCTCCATACAGATCTTCTCTAGATCTTTCAGGTTTGGACTTTCAGCTCCCTCCAAAGATTTTCTATTGAGTTCAGGTCTGGAGACTGGCCAGGCCACTCCAGGACCTTGAAATGCTTCTTACGGAGCCCCTCCTTAGTTGTCCTGGCTGTGTGTTTGGGGTCACTGTCATGCTGGAAGACCCAGTCATGACCCATCTTCAATGCTCTTACTGAGGGAAGGAGGTTGTTTGCCAAAATCTTGCAATACATGACCCCATCCATCCTCCCTTCAATACGGTGCAGTCGTCCTGACCCCTTTGCAGAAGAGCGCCCCCAGAGTATGATGGTCTCATCTGACCACATGACCTTCTCCCATGCCTCCTCTGGATCATCCAGATGGTCACTGGTGAACTTCAAATGGGCCTGGACATGAGCTGGCTTGAGCAGGGGGACCTTGCTGCCCTGCAGGATTTTAAACCATGACAGCATCATGTGTTACTAATGTAATCTTTGCGACTGTGGTCCCAGCTCTCTTCAGGTCATTGACCAGGTCCTCCTGTGTAGTTCTGAGCTTTCTCAGAATCATCCTTAGCCCACAAAGTGAGATCTTACATGGAATCCCAGACCGAGGGAGATTGACAGTCATCTTGTGTTTCTTCCACTTTCTAATAAATAATCATAACAGTTGTTGTCTTCTACCAAACTGCTTGCCTGTTGTCCTGTAGTCCATCCCAGCCATGTGCAGGTCTACAGTTTTGTCCCTGGTGTCCTTAGACAGCTCTTTGGTCTTGGCTATGGTGCACAGGTTGGAGTGTGATTGATTGAATGTGTGAACAGGTGTCTTTTATACAGGTAACAAGTTCAAACAGGTGCAATTAATACAGGTAAAGAGTGCAGAATAAGAGGGCTTCTTAAAGAAAAATTAACAGGTCTGTGAAAGACAGAATTCTTGCTGGTTGGTAGGTGTTCAAATACTTATTTGCAGCAGTAACATGCAAATAAATTATTAAAAAAAAAAAAAAAAAAATCATACATTGTGATTTCCGGATTTTTTTTTTTTTTTAGATTATGTCTCTCACAGTGGACATGCACCTAAGATGAAAATTTCAGACCCCTCTAAGTGGGAGAACTTGCAAAATCGCAGGGTGTTCAAATACTTATTTTCCTCACTGTAACTTTTTGTTGGGCATAAAGGTTCAGTCTGGATTGAGAAGGTCTTTGTGAAATTTGTATAAAAAGCACAAACAAACAGTTTTAAAGGCTCATCAAGAATAAAAATAACATGAATCTATTAATTTAACCAGAATGCCAAACTCTGATCTGGATGTTTTCCAGGTGGACACACCAGGTCCCCACAGAATGGGTTTTTATTTTTCAAAGTGTGATTTGGGTAAGCCTGTCATTCCTGATCAGGTCTTCACCTCGTCCAGGTCTGTCTCGCGGTAGCAGCGTAATGGCACAGCGTCCAAGTCCGTCTCAGAGTACTGGATGGTGCGTCTGATGATGCCCGTTTTTGGGGTGGAATCTTGGAGGTCAGCAGTCACCAGGTCCACTTCAATTTGCTGGACCTGGTGATGTGGTAACCTTTGAACATCGTGCCACCCCCTCCGATGACTAGTGGGCTTCAGGTAGGCAGAGGACAGAGGGGTGGGACTGAACGTCAGAGGTGTCGTAGTGGAAGATCCTGCAGGAGAGAAAAAAAAGTCTGCAGATGTTTATTCTGTATTTACAGTCTGTAATGTAGCAAACGACATAATTTAGGTGGCTGATAAACACCAGCCAGCCGAGAAATTAACAACACACTTCTTCTGTCTTCACAACCAGAACCACCACAGACCACTCAGCCTGTGGAAGCCACCAAACCACAGGAGAGACGTCAAGACTTCGGCTTGCACACTGCGCCACACACACGCCATATGCAGTGTGCACAGTGTGCGTGTGGCGCAGTGTGCACAGCAGGAACCGACAAGAGCTCACAGGAACGGACAGGAAACTGACAGGAGCAGGAGCGCGCACTGACTCAGTGCAGCGCTTACAGACGACTTCCCCCTGCTCCCATTCATCTATCCATCCATTTTCATCTGCTTTATCCGGAGTCGGGTCGCAGGAGCAGCAGCTCAAGCAAAGCCGCACAGACCTCCCCTAGCTCCTCAGGGGAACCCCAAGGCGTTCCCAAGCCAGCCGAGAGATGTGGTCCCTCCAGCGTGTCCTGGGTCTTCCCCGGGGCGTCCCCCCAATGGGACGTGCCCGGAACACCTCTCCAGCGAGGCGTCCAGGGGGCATCCGGAAAAGATGCCCGAGCCACCTCAACTGACTCCTTTCAACGTGGAGGAGCAGCGGCTCGACTCCGAGCTCCTCCCGAATGACTGAGCTCCTCACCCTATCTCTAAGGGAGCGCCCAGCATAACATAAACTTCAGGGTCTCTGCAAGTAAAAAAGAAACATTGATTAAGTTTGTAGCATTTGTGAGTCAAACCGAGTGTTTTAAATGTTGTATATTTTTTTGGGACACCCTATATATCTGTAAATTTTACAGAGAAAATGGTTTAATATCAGCATGGCCATGCCAATTCAATGTGAAAAAGACCATCAAAATTACACTTTAGTTTTGCTAAAGTTACAGGTTTAAACTGTAAAATCTACATAAATATGTATGTGTAAATCATTTACATATTCACTGTAATTTTGACAGAATTCCCCTGGAAACCAAAGCTGATAGATTTTTTTCTGTAAAAACAACTGTTTTTTTAAACAGTGTAAAAGCTCAATTTTATTTATTGTGTATTATGTGCTTATTTCTTATTTTAAAAAGAACAGGCACAGACAAGTACAAGAGTGTACAATTTACAATTGTTCATTTTTTAATAAACATCTTACAGTGTGGTTTTACACACACACACACACATATACATACACACATATACACATACACATATACACATATACGAGGTCTATTAGAAAAGTATCCGACCTTATTATTTTTTTTCAAAAACCATATGGATTTGAATCATGTGTGATTACATCAGACATGCTTGAACCCTCGTGGGCATGCGAGAGTTTTTTCACGCCTGTCGGTTACGTCATTCGCCTGTGGGCAGTCTTTGAGTGAGGAGTCGTCCACCCGCTCGTCAATTTTTTTCATTGTTTAGGAATGGCTCAGAGACTGTTGCTTTGTTTGATAAAAAAATTTTCAAAACTGTAAGGCACAACTGAGTGGACACCATTCAATAAATTCAGCTGGTTTTCGGTAAAAATTTTAACGGCTGATGAGAGATTTTGGTCTGGTAGTGTCGCTTTAAGGATGGTCCACGGCGCCTGACGGCGATCTGCGCTTCGAGGCGGCAGCGTCTCGCCGTTTCAAGTTGAAAACTTCCACATTTCAGGCTCTGTTGACGCAGTAAGTCGTCAGAGAACAGAGAACTTTCAGAAGAAGTCGGCATGAGGAGTTTATTCGGACATTCCATTGTTAACGGTCATTTTGTAATGAAAGAACGTGCGGGCAGAGTCGCATGTCGGGCTGGACCCGACCGCGGGGGGTCGCGACAGGAAAAACACCTCCGTTGGAAATCTTAACGGGCAAGTTGGAACATGCCCAAGCTGTTAAACAATTTCTCAGTTACTCACTTGTTGAAAGCCATTAAAAGCCGCCTGAATTCTACAAATGGTTTTCAACACGGAGGTGTTTTTCCTGTCGCGGCGCACACAGATTTGCCGAGTTGTCACGGAAACGACTCGGCGAATTTGCGCGTACGTATTTCATTAAAAAAATGTCCTTAAACAGTGGAATGTCCGCATAAATTCCTCATGCCGGCCTCTTCTGAATCTTCTCTGTTCTCTCACGATGTCCTGGGTGAATTAAGCCTTAAATTAGGATGTTTTAAGCTCGAAACAGGCCGATGACGGCGCCTGGAAGCGCTGCAGGACGTCCCGCTCCGTGGGAAGTCCTTACACCGACAGAAACACCCCATAATCTCTCATCAGCCGTTAAACTTTTCACAGAAAACCAGCTTAATTTCTCGAATAGTGTCCACTCGGATATTCCTCACAGGTCCAGAAAAAATTTTGATAAAGCAACGCGCGCCGTCTCGAGCAGCGTGTGAAACAAAGGAATTCAGCCGAGAGGGCGGGACCACATCTCACTCAAGGCCTGCCCACAGGGAAATGACGTCACCGACACGCGTGAAAAAACTCACGCATGCGCACGAGGGTTCAAGCATGATTGGTGTAATCGCATGTCATTCAAATCCATATAGTTAAAAAAAATAATAAAAGGGTCGGTTTATTATCTAAGAGACCTCGTATATACATACCCACATACCCACATACCCACACACACACACACACACACACACACACACATACACACACACACACACACACACACATATACACACACACACACACACACATATACACACACACACACACACATATACACACACACACACACACACACAACTCAACCAACTCAACTTTTTTTCTTGTATAGCGCCAAATCACAACAAACAGTTGCCCCAAGGCGCTCCACATTGCAAGGCAAGGCCATACAATAATTATGAAACACAGTCTACGTCTAAAGCAACATAACCAAGGGATGGTCCAGGGTCACCCGATCCAGCCCTAACTATAAGCCTTAGCGAAAAGGAAAGTTTTAAGCCTAATCTTAAAAGTAGAGAGGGTATCTGTCTCCCTGATCTGAATTGGGAGCTGGTTCCACAGGAGAGGAGCCTGAAAGCCGAAGGCTCTGCCTCCCATTCTACTCCTACAAACCCTAGGAACTACAAGTAAGCCCGCAGTCTGAGAGCGAAGCGCTCTAATGGGGTAATATGGTACTACGAGGTCCCTAAGATAAGATGGGACCTGATTATTCAAAACCTTATAAGTAAGAAGAAGAATTTTAAATTCTATTCTAGCATTAACAGGAAGCCAATGAAGGGAGGCCAACACGGGTGAGATATGCTCTCTCCTGCTAGTCCCCGTCAGTACTCTAGCTGCAGCATTCTGAACCAACTGAAGGCTTTTTAGGGAACTTTTAGGACAACCTGATAATAATGAATTACAATAGTCCAGCCTAGAGGAAATAAATGCATGAATTAGTTTTTCAGCATCACTCTGAGACAAGACCTTTCTGATTTTACAGATATTGCGTAAATGCAAAAAGGCAGTCCTACATATTTGTTTAATATGCGCTTTGAATGACATATCCTGATCAAAAATAACTCCAAGATTTCTCACAGTATTACTAGAGATCAGGGAAATGCCATCCAGAGTAATGATCTGGTTAGACACCATGCTTCTAAGATTTGTGGGGCCAAGTACAATAACTTCAGTTTTATCTGAGTTTAAAAGCAGGAAATTAGAGGTCATCCATGTCTTTATGTCTGTAAGACAATCCTGCAGTTTAGCTAATTGGTGCGTATCCTCTGGCTTCATGGATAGATAAAGCTGGGTATCATCTGCGTAACAATGAAAATTTAAGCAATACCGTCTAATAATACTGCCCAAGGGAAGCATGTATAAAGTGAATAAAATTGGTCCTAGCACAGAACCTTGTGGAACTCCATAATTAACTTTAGTCTGTGAAGAAGATTCCCCATTTACATGAACAAACTGTAATCTATTAGACAAATATGATTCAAACCACCGCAGCGCAATGCCTTTAATACCTATGACATGCTCTAATCTCTGTAATAAAATTTTATGGTCAACAGTATCAAAAGCAGCACTGAGGTCCAACAGAACAAGCACAGAGATAAGTCCACTGTCCGAAGCCATAAGAAGATCATTTGTAACCTTCACTAATGCTGTTTCTGTACTATGATGAATTCTAAAACCTGACTGAAACTCTTCAAATAGACCATTCCTCTGCAGGTGATCAGTTAGCTGTTTTACAACTACCCTCTCAAGAATCTTTGAGAGAAAAGGAAGGTTGGAGATTGGCCTATAATTAGCTAAGATAGCTGGGTCAAGTGATTGCTTTTTAAGTAATGGTTTAATTACTGCCACCTTAAAGGCCTGTGGTACATAACCAACTAACAAAGATAGATTGATCATATTTAAGATTGAAGCATTAAATAATGGTAGGACTTCCTTGAGCAGCCTGGCAGGAATGGGGTCTAATAAGCATGTTGATGGTTTGGATGAAGTAACTAATGAAAATAACTCAGACAGAACAATCGGAGAGAAAGAGTCTAACCAAATACCGGCATCACTGAAAGCAGCCAAAGATAACGATACATCTTTGGGATGGTTATGAGTAATTTTTTCTCTAATAGTCAAAATTTTGTTAGCAAAGAAAGTCATGAAGTCATTACTAGTTAAAGTTAATGGAATACTCAGCTCAATAGAGCTCTGACTCTTTGTCAGC
>NC_047115.1:3674580-3716236 GCF_902500255.1 Thalassophryne amazonica | reverse complement strand
CACACACACACACACACACACACACACACACACACACACACACACACACACACACACATATACACACACACACACACCACACACACACACACACACACACACACACACACACACACACACACACACACACACACACACACACACACCCTGCGTCCCCCCCCTCAAAATGCTAAGAACAACACTGCCATCTACTGGAAGGAAATGTGAATAGTGATTTAGATATTTGTGAAGCTCAACTTAAGTTTTACACTCAGAATGTCTCAATATTGCGTAAGTGAGCAACATCCATCCATCCATTTTCTTACGCTTTATCCGGAGTCGGGTCGCGGGGGCAGCAGCTCAAGCAAAGCCGCCCAGACCTCCCGATCCACACACACCTCCTCCAGCTCCTCCGGGGGAACCCCAAGGCGTTCCCAAGCCAGCCGAGAGATGTAGTCCCTCCAGCATGTCCTGGGTCTTCCCCGGGGCCTCCTCCCAGTGGGACGTGCCCGGAACACCTCTCCAGCGAGGCGTCCAGGGGGCATCTGGAAAAGATGCCCGAGCCACCTCAACTGACTCCTTTCGACGTGGAGGAGCAGCGGCTCGACTCCGAGCTCCTCCCGAGTGACCGAGCTCCTCACCCTAACTCTAAGGGAGCGCCCAGCCACCCTGCGGAGGAAACTCATCTCGGCCGCTTGTACTCGCGATCTTGTTCTTTCGGTCATGAGCCAAATCTCATAACCATAGGTGACGATCGGAAAGTAGATCGATCGGTAAATCGAGAGCTTTGCCCCCCTACTCAGCTCTCTCTTCACCACGACGGTCTGATACAGCGACCGCATCACTGCAGATGCTGCACCGATCCGTCTATCGATCTCACGCTCCATCTGTCCCTCACTCGTGAACAAGACCCCGAGATACTTAAACTCCTCCACTTGAGGCAAGGACACTCCACCGACCTGAAGAGGGCAAAGCACCTTTTTCTGGTCGAGAACCATGGCCTCGGATTTGGAGGTGCTGATTTTCATCCCAGACGCTTCACACTCGGCCGCAAACCGCCCCAGTGCACGCTGAAGGTCCTGATTTGACGAAGCCAACAGAACCACATCGTCCACAAACAGCAGAGACGAGATTCTGTGGTTCCCAAACCAGACCCCCTCTACACCCTGGCTGTGCCTAGAAATTCTGTCCATAAAAATAATGAACAGAACCGGTGACAAAGGGCAGCCCTGGCGGAGGCCAACGTGCACTGGAAACAGGTTTGACTTACTACCGGCAATGCGAACCAAGCTCCTGCTGCGGTCGTACAGGGACCGGATAGCCCTTAGCAAAGGACCCCGGACCCCATACTCCCGGAGCACTCCCCACAAGGTGCCCCGAGGGACACGGTCGAATGCCTTATCCAGATCCACAAAACACATGTGGACTGGTGAGCAACATGATGAATGCATTTAATTGGTGATCCACAAATGCTGAATCACACTTCACAAACAGAATTTTCAGTTTTGCAAATGGCTGTTTTTTTTTTACAAAAGAAAAAAACAAAAACAAACAAAAAAACAAAAATGATATATTTACAAATACATATTTATTTGTAAAATCCCACACACAAGTAACAAATCAGAAATTTGTGTTTGTGGATCACAAAGCACATATACAAATCAAGGGATATTTGTAAATCACCCTCTGTGCATTTGCAAGTATTAACGAGACAAATTTAACTCCATATCATGCTGCTTGAACCCATCACCAACTGACCTGGAAGAGGGGTGTGTCTACCCCTCTTCTACATTCATAACTCTTCCCCCTGTGGCACACGGTGCTCAGCTGTTTGTGAACCCAGAAGCCTTTACTCAGGTCAATATTTTAACATTATTCCTCTGACTAGCAGGATCACGGACTCTGTAAGTCTGCAGACTTTCTGTAAGTCCATAAAGAGTGCTGCGTATTCAAGTTGTAAGGATTCTGGGCTGTGAAAAGATTCAGGTGAGGACCAGAGAACCTTCTAGTTTGGGTCATGTTGGTATCTTTTAACAAGCAAAATAATATAAAGACAGAAGGGTCAAGTTATCATGTTCTGTTGTTAATCACTGGGTGGCCACTAGAGGCCACTGTTGCTTGGTTTCTAATGTGTGTGTGTGCTTTGATCGCTCCTGGTTTCATTTAACAGCACACATACACAACCGATTCACTGCACTTCGTTTAAGCTGGGCCATGTGACTGACAAGAACCTGTTTCTCCTCCACTCAGAGCCAGACGTGCAGGATCATCATCCCACGTCATACTTTATTAAACCATAAAACCTCAGCATAGTTCAAACAAACGCATATCCAGACTGACAGTCAGGTCTGGGGGAGCAGCTGACTGGTTTCAACAATTCTATTGATTATTTGACCATTTTTATGGTGTTTCACGTTCACCATGATCATGCTGTGACAAAGGTATTCATGCAAATATTACGTAGACTGACTGAATGCGCTTCACACACACCCCCACCCCACCGACACGGTGGACATCTTCATAACTCACTAGTCTGCACCTTGTCTAATTTGTTTTGTTTATTTTTTGTACGTTAATGTTACAAATAAACAGATGTTGATGAGCATCACAAAGATTGCTGCTGATCACAATCACGTCTCATTCCATGTGGCCTGAGACAGAAGTCTCTCAGTTCGTTGGACACTCACACTGACAGTGTGAGTGTGAGACACAAATCCCTATTAAAAGCTTAAAGAGACTGAAAGGACACAGATGGCTCCCCCCACCCGGATCCCTGGCCCTGCTGCAGCTTTAACAGATCAACAGAAGGGGAGGTGATGGTCTAGTGGTTAAGGTGTTGGGCTTGAGTCCAGAAGATCATCGGTTCAAATCCCCACCTGACTGGAAAATCACTAAGGGCCCTTGGGCAAGGCCTTTAATCCCTTATTGCTCCCGGTGTGTAGTGAGCGCCTTGTATGGCAGCACCCTGACATTGGGGTGAATGTGAGGCATAATTGTAAAGCACTTTGAGCGTCTGATTCAGATGGAAAAGCGCTATATAAATGCAGTCCATTTACCATTTAACAGAAACACCCGTCCTCACCTGCTTACTGCTGGACTGCTTCTTTGTGCTCCCATTAGGAGGCGCAACAGCAGAGCAATCGTTTCCATCTCACCCTGTCCTCTGTGTCTTCCTCTGTCTCACCAACCACCTGCATGTCCTCCCTCAGCACCTCCATAAACCTCCTCTTTGTCCTCCCTCTTCTCCTCCTGCCTGGTGGCTCCATCCTCAGCATCCTTCTCCCTATATACCCTGGGTCCCTCCTCTGCACATGTCCAAACCATCTCAGTCTCACCTCTCTGACTTTGTCTCCAAACCGTCCCACCTGAACTGTCCCTCTGATATGTTCATTCCTAATCCTGTCCATTCTTGTCACTCCCAAAGAGAATCTCAACATCTTCAGCTCTGCCTCCTGTCTTTTTGTCAGTGCCACTGTCTCTAAACTGTACAACATAGCTGGTCTCACTACTGTCTTGTAAACTTTCTCCTTCACTCTTGTTGATATTTTTCTATCACAAATCACTCCTGCCACCCACTCCACCCTGCCTGCACTCTCTTCTTCACCTCTCTACCACACTCTCCATTACGCTGAACAGTTGGTATTTAAACTCATCTACTTTCACCACTTCTACTCCTTGTAACTGCACTATTCCACTGGGCTCCCTCTCATTCACACACATGTACTCAGTCTTGCATCTATTGACTTTCATTCCCCTTCTCTCCAAAGCATATCTCCACCTCTCCGGACTAGACTCAACTTGCTCTCTACTCTCACTACAAATCACAATGTCATCTGCAAACATCATAGTCCATGGGGACTCCTGTCTGATCTCATCTGTCAACCTGTCCATCACCACTGCAAACAAGAAAGGACTCAGAGCTGATCCTTGGTGTAATCCCACCTCCACCTTGAATGAGTCTGTCATTCCTACTGCGCATCTCACCGCTGTAACACTATTCTTGTACATGTCCTGCACTACCCTAACATACTTCTCTGTTACACCAGACTTCCTCATACAATATCACAACTCTTCTGTTGTTGTAAGCGTTTTCTAAATCCACAAACACACAATGTAACTCCACATTTCTCCAGTCTACAAACAGGGAAACCAGCCTGACAGGCAGCAGTGGGAAGAAGACCAAAATGTGGACACACAAGAAAATAACAATAACAAGGCATTTGTTTTGGGAAAGGTCAAAGTTCTTTAGGTCAAAATTATGTCTCTCCCCTAACTCCAGTGTCCACCAAACTTGGCAAACACTATTGGTGGGTTGTGGAATTGTCGGGGCAAGGTAAAATTTGATAAAAGTCAAACACACCTGTGCCTGTTGGCTGACTCCTCCCACTTCCTTCTACTAATTTCTACTAAACTTGACGGTTGAACATGAAAAATAAAAGCATAAACATAAATAACATTATTTTTGGCAAACATCAGGGAATTTGATTTTAAACTCAATTTGGTACAAATGTGGAACACAGGCAATTCCAGAATTGCCCTGGCATGGTCAGCTGGGGGTCAATCATTTGGGTGAAGGTCAAGACCATTGGGGTCAAATGGCAGATTCTCGGGAATAAAACACTGAAAACAATCACTTCATAGTGGAAGTGTACCTTTGCTGCAGCAGCTCTCCTCCCTCGGACCAAAAAGGAACTCCCACTTGGCTCGGGCGAGTTTTTGAGATCGTGAAGGCTGAGCTGCCACCAAACTGTCACCCGACTGCACCGACAGAACAACAAGAAAAAAGAAAAGATTCACTTGTAATTTCTAACACAGACTAACAGTAAAGATACTCAAGTCAAACTTTAAAAGGTGACATATTGTGAAAACACGGTTTTCTTCAAACCCCCCAAAATGAAAAACGTAAATCCTCGCTTTTGCTGCTCCAACTTTCAGAAAATGTACTGTCAGTCTGATCTGATTTTGTCTCCACATGATATCACCTTGGGGGGGCTCCTCCAGGTGGGTGACACGCCCCCAGCCAGGTGTTTGCGCCGCCCACTGAGTCTGCCTCACAATCCCAATCTTTGATTTTCTTCACAAACTGCATTTGTTCTGAGTTCTGCCAGAACAACCATAACGGTCCAGCTACATGACCTCCACACCTGGAAAGACTTTCACACATCTGGAACCTGAGGAGTCGACTACCCCGGAACAGGACTATGAACTAGGTCTGGTCCTGGGTCTTAGCAGCTAGCCAGCCCTGCTCCGGCAAACAGTGTTTCAGCTTTGCGCCGCTTTGATTTTACTGACTGCTTTATTTTTTTGGAACGGACCAGAGAACCAGAAATCAGCCTCCGCTAACCTGGACTGTGGGTTCCTCCCCCAGTTAATAACAGCAGGAGCGCCATGTAATGCACAAAACCAGAACCAAGAACCACAACATGGACAAAGTGTTGTACGTGTTTAAGAAGAAGGGAAAAAGATTTTGCTGTTTTAACAATTATGAGGTCTGAAGAAGAGATTTCATAGTTTAATTCTGAGGTCTGGAGACCTAAATAAAAAAAACAACATAAAACATGAGTCCAACCCACTGAGGAGGAATTATGTGATGTCACCCTGCATGTTGGTATCCAAAATATCTGAAAACATTAAAAACTGAATTCTGAAAGCCAGAGGTTATCAAAGTGTTGGTACTATTGCATCTCTGTGTGTCTTCCTTCATCTTTTGATTTTCAAACTCTGCTGTGTGATGTAACAAAGACCTGACAGGGATCAAAGTCAGGCTGTTCTGACCCCAGTGACCTGGTTCTCTGGGTGAGACCTGAGAAGGACTATAAAGTCTATCAGGATCAGTTTGAGACGGTGATGATCTAGAATTCCAGGTGTATGTGGGATGTGTTTTCTGCAGGAGAAGTAAGGATGTTGAGCGTCAGCAGCATCACTGTGTACATAGTTAAAAATAAATAAATAAAGCTTTCCACAGCGAGCGCGTACTGAAGCTCTGCTGCCGACCTCACATCACACAACAACAACAACAACAGCCAACCTGCATCCCTGAACCAGAGTCCTCTGTCTCATGGCTGGAGGTTTCCGGGGACAGGCCGTCATTTCTGTCCAACTGGGAACCGTCTCCCAAACTGCCCGTCACTCCGCTGGAGCTCTGAGATGATGTTCCAGTAAAACCAGTGCAATCCTGGACCGTTCCCAATCCATGGTTCTGTCGACTGTCCTCTTGGCTCTGGGTGTAAGACCCAGCGGAGGACTGCATGTAGTTTTCTTGACAGAACTTCTCCTTGTCCTGGTGTCTAAAGGTCCAGCTGACAGGCAGAGTATCTGTGTTCTTATCAAAGGGATCACTCGTCTTTCTACACCCTAACCCGGGTAGTTTGTGGTCTTTGTTGTACTGTGGAGTCTGGTAGTGCTGAAGTCCGTTCAAATCCTTGCCAGGTGAAGAACTCTGATTCTGTGGGTGTAGGAGCAGTGACCAAGGACTGTCCACACCCTGCAAACCTGCTGGCAAAAAGAGGTGTTTCTTTGAGGCGAGAGGAGAGTCACATCTCCGCTGGATTTTAATCAGTTGGTGGCTCTGACCTGTGACCCATGAACACGGCAGCTCAGGGGAGTGTTGCCCATGAAGATCGGCATACTGGTGGGATTCTTTTACCAGAGATGCTTCCACCTTGGCACTGCCTGACCTCAGGGGCTCAGCTTGTGGTGGTGTCGGGGAGGGCGGATGTCTGTCTCGGTAAGTGGCAGACAGTCGAGTTGGTATTTCAGGGCTTGAGGAAGGGGAGGTGACGAGACCGTCATTGGTTCTGCTACTGCACCATGACAGGTTGCCCCAAGTCTTCTTGGGAGTGCTGAAATGACTGCGACCACTAAAGTGAATAACATCATTAGTTTCACAACTCATGTTGTGTGTTTGAGTATTACAGCTTGTGCCCAGACTACACTGGGTGATGCCACCCCCCGGAGAACAGTCCAAGGGCTGGTTCCTGGTGGTGCCAATAGCTGGGATTTCATGCTGAATGGCGGTGGGTCTCCCAGCAGGTAAAGGTGGATGAAATTTGCTGTTCAAGGTGGGGCTGTGCTGATGGTGGTTTGTGGCAGGAGGGCAGCGTGCTGAGGTTGGCAGCACTGAGTACCCAGAGTGGGCTGACAGTTTGTCAGAGGCAGGACTTCTGGGTAAGCCGTTTACTGAACTAAAGCAGACTCCCTTGTGCAGCTCTGAGAGCTGGGTTTTTGAGGGGAGAGTGAGGGAGATCTGAGATGAGACAGGTGATCCTGCCCAGGACCTGCACTGTGGCGGTGGAATTGGGGTGTAACCCTTTTGCCTTTGAGCTGCAAATCGCCGATTCAGTTCTGGAGAACCAAATTCCTCCATGGCCCTGTGAGTGGCTTCTTTGGCCATAGCATCCATGATGGACCTCTGCAGATAAGGCCATACATGTGGGGACGGGCTGCCAGACGATGAGTAGAGCTGACTGAGGTAAGAGTCATTCGCGTCATATCTACCGGGGTCACTTAGCCTCTTCTGAAGGTGGACAGGCAGCAGCTCTCCTTCCAGTCTGAGAAAAGGATTTTCTGACCTGTACTGGCACTCTGAAGTACGGCGGCCCATTCTGTTGATGTTAGCTTTGTCTACGTAGCTGAATGTCACCACAGATGTCTTTCCCTCCTCACTGGCAATCCTGTGGGCTTCATGTGACCTTTGGTTGGTTGTGGGTGTGGAGGGGACATTAAGTCTCTCACATGACACAGAAAATGGGGAGGGCAGTGCATGGCTGTGGTACGGATCCAGGTCACAGGAACAGGTATCTGCCAGTGAGCCACGAGGACTCAGACCAGAGGTTCCAGGTGTGAGAACCTGAAGTTCCTGGTCCAATCTGTCATACAGCATATCCTGGAACTGGACCTGTGTGAGACAGTGTGTAGCATCAGGTTTTTCGACCTGAAGACTGACTGAGTGTTTGGAGGATTTTGAGAGAGGCAAGTTGAGCCTTCGCTCCATAGATTGGGAATGTGAGACTGGGAACAGTTCTGGACTTGGGCTGGGGCTGGAGTGGGCTGAGCTCCTCTGGGAGTGAGGGAGGATGTCCGGACACTGATGTGTCATGAAGCTGGTTTCCTCATCTCCTCTCCCTAATGTCTTGCCTTCGTCCTCAGCGACAGACCTCACCTCCACATACAGGTGGAGGACTTTACCTGCCTGAGACATGCTGGCACCTTTGTCACCTAAATACACAGCTTCTTCTGTGGACCTTTACAGCTGAGTGAAGGGTCCACCACTGAGCTCCTCAGCAAACTGCTGCAGTGTCTGCTGAACATGAGTACTGGGTTAGCAGGTCTGTAGGTCATCTGCTTTTCTTTCATCCTGGAGTGAAAAGAAGACACATAGAAGAAGAGATGGTTATCAACATTAATCCTCCACATTCATTTACAAACAATCTCAACACTGAAGGCAGAATGGCAGGAATTTGTTTTTTCAAAAACTGTAACTAAATCTCCAAATAGATAATGGACACAGATTCTACCTGCATGTCCTACCAGACCTAGACCTCAGAAACCATCTTCCTGTTGGCTGTGATGTCAGTCCTGATCCATGGCACCGACCTAAACTCACCGTTTGTCAGGGGTAGATGGATGACTTCCTTTGGATTGTATATAAACACTATCTTTACAATTTGTAGGAGAGTTCAAAATAAAGGTCAGCACCGTCTTTATGTACAGACAAAAGCTAGCAAGTGATGGTGCAAAAATGTCATCAGTCACAGGAAGAGAGAGACAAACGTGCACAATGACTGCACGTTTTGAATGCCGGGGTTGTTAGTGATGGACGGATAGGAGGTGCTCTTGGGGAAGATGGCTTTCAAGAGCTTCCTGGAGGGATTTCCACTTCTATAATGTTCCAGGGCAATTCTACCATCACAGAATTACAAAAACAAAATGTGGCCGTACTTTGGCTAAACGTTACCGTAGAATTACTCTCCATGAAGACAAACATGATTTGCAGTGTTGCCAGTCACTTTGAAAAAGTAATCCAATTACTGATTACTCCTTGAAAAAGTAACAGTTACTTTACTGATTACTCAATTTTAAAAGTAACTAAGTCAGATTAATAGTTACTTTCAACAGCTGTCAATAACCCCCCCCCCCCCGCCACCTCAACATGAAAATGATAACCCGTTTTTTTTTTTGC
The DNA here is from genome assembly GCF_902500255.1 of Thalassophryne amazonica. Taxonomy (NCBI): domain Eukaryota; kingdom Metazoa; phylum Chordata; class Actinopteri; order Batrachoidiformes; family Batrachoididae; genus Thalassophryne; species Thalassophryne amazonica. The sequence continues at coordinate 3,707,076 of NC_047115.1, read as the reverse complement.
CAATGCTCACTTTATAGTCACCCTTTCTTGACTTCAGTGAACATAAATTCTTGTTTTATAAAAAATAAATAAATAAAGACCTCTTTCTTGACCTCATATTTAACTGTTGACAGCACTGTAACGGTAAAACTTACAATTTCTAACCTACATTGTTTATAAATATAACTATTAAACTTTGTAACATTTTTCTAACATTTAAATTCTTTCTAAACATTTTAGTTGCTGAAATTATTATATTATTATTCTAAGTAGTATTAGTAGTTGTAATAGTATGAAAAAATGTCGTCAAAAGTGGACCGTTAGTCTAGGCTTGGATTCGCCCCTGGCTTGCTGTCTGAGCATGAAGAATGGATAACGTTTATTTATGCAGAAAACACAACCAGACGGACAGGTAAGAACATTTTTAATCAGCTTTTTTACGTCATGTCATCCTCAGAAAGAGACTTGGATGCATTTGGGTGGGAAAAAAAGCCTTAATATTTTGAGAGACAACTGTTTTTCCACTCGGAGCTGAGCTGCACAGTGGATGTGGCTCTGTGCAGCAGCTGGCTGAAAGAGGGCAGTTCAGACCTCCCCTGCATCTCATTGGGACGCCTGTTTTAAAGCTGCGATCAACCCACAATACAAAAATACCAGTAACACTCAGTGACTCGGAGAAGTAACTTTAATCTGATTACTGATTTGGAAAGATTGTGTTAGATGACTCATTACTGAAAAAAAGCAGTCAGATTAGAGTAACATCACTGATGATTTGACACCAGCCCTGATGTGATTGGACGGTTTAAGAGTCACTATGGGGATGGACACCACAGATCTGAATCATAAACCTCTTCTTGGACCAGACTTCTCTATATGAACCTGGAACTGGTTCCAGAATGAGGCACGGGCTGAAGCTTCGCTCACTGTGATGTGGTCAGTACAAAAACCAGTTTGAGACCACGGGTCCACCCCAGCTGGGACACTGTGATGAATACCAGCTGAACCTAAACTCACAGGTCAGTGAGAGCTGAAGGCAGGTTTGAACTCATGTGTGACATGTTTTGATTGATGAGGTCACAAAGGCCGGCAGGATCAGCTGATCTCTTCAGTCAGCGATGAGACCTCCAGAAGATCCAATAAATAATGCTACGTCTCAGGTGTGGACACAAAGTTCTGTGATGTTTCTATGTCGATGAACCATTTCTGGATGTGGGAGGAGGTCTGGGCTTGGAGGCAGGTCTGTATGAAAACGGCACACTCTCACGAGCGCCACTAGCTTAGCTTATGACAAGCTAAAAGTGGACGTTATGGCCAAACAACTTTCCATAGTTTCTTTGTATTCTGTGTCAGTACGCGCCCGCGGCCGATGCACTTGATGAATTCCTGCGCAAAAAGTAGTTCCCAGATTATTGGAATATTTTCCTGTGAGATAATGAGTATATCTCATCTAAATCAATTCTAAAATTATAAAGAGAACTGAAGTTTTAAGAGTGGCTGTAATAAATATTTAAGAAACTTAAAAGTTTATGAACATTGTAAACACTGACACGATGGAGTTTGATGCGGAAGAGTTCAGAAAGATACGATTGAATGTTTTGATGACCATTTACAGTTGGAGATTGACTTGGGTGTTAATCCTCTCCCTCCCACTGTCTGATCAGACCGATGATTAAGTTGTGCACATATCATTCATCACAGAATCTACTGTGGACAAACTGTATCTGCATGAATTACCAATCAATTCCCATTTAAGTCAAAATGGGAGCCTTGCTACTGTCAAGACATGAAGTTTGTAAAATGTGTGTAAAAAAAAAACAAAAAACAAAAGATTATAATTGTGTCTGGGCTGAAGTTAACTTGGTGTTAAAGTCACAACAAGAAGCTGTACTGAAAGAGATCAATCTGAGACAAAGAGACACATTCTGTGTGTTGTTGCTCCAATGAGAGCAGCACACTGAGCAGGATGGAGAAAGCAGTCGGCGAGCTCAATCTGAGGGCGCGAGCTGTCCCACAGTTCCATAATAGCAGAGATGTCGGTCCAATGAGAGCAGCACTCTGAGCAGGGTGTGAAAATGGGTCACTTGATCACCTGAACTAAGTTTGGGTCTCTCTGTGAACTTTGAACTCTGCACCCAGTTTCCGGCCATAAGAATGTGTCTCCGTGGTGATTTCAGATGCTGAGTGCATGTGCAGGAGATAAGCAGCATTTAGTCCGACTTTTCCTGGACTCCGCAAAGAGGATTCTGCAGACGCCCCTCCCATCACACACACACACACACACACACACACCGTACCTTTAACTTTACCACTGGACCACTGTCAGTTCCGTTGCGGTTGCTTCCCTGGGGTTGCCATGGTAACCTTGGCCTGGGCTCTCAGGATGCAGCGTAACCTTCCTTTATCCTGTCTCTCTCTCTCTCTCGAACACTTGTTGTCTGCAGCAGCGCCGGCTCATTGTGGATTTTCATCCTCCTGCAGCTCCTCCTCTTCCGATCACATCCTTCAGTCCCTCAGCCCGCCCCTCCTTGTCTGCAGCCGCTGACCAATGCCGTCACCCGCTGCATGCAGACTCCGCTGCTCTGGTCCAATGAGGAGCAGCGCCGACAGCTGGCAGGAAGCAGCTCCTGGCAGGTCCACACCAAATTATCATAATTATTATTATTTATTAAAGGTTTATTATTTACAGAATAGCAGCAGAATAAAATGGACAAAAACAGGAATGCTGCTGTTTTCTTACTGCCTGATTTCAAACCTGCAGGCTGCTGATTGGCTGACAAAAAAAGCCAATCAGCAGCCTGCAAGATGACAGAAAACTGTCAAATCAGAACTTTGCTTTAGCTGTTTCCTCGTTACCGTGAACAAACTCATTTACTTCACTAATTAACTAACGAGGTGTGGAAATGAGTGCTAGTTAGCTAGCTTTAGCACTGTGCAAGACTTCAAGGGAAAAACAAACAAACAAACAAACAAACAAAAAACCCAACTTACCTGCAAATTTTAAGATTTCATCTCCATTTCCAAAGTCGATCTTCAGCTCTGCCGTGTTTAGCTGATTGGTTATTGATCAGCCTCTGGTTGGTTGAGTAATTTTGCTATGTGCCTTCTACTGAACTGCAAACTTTTCTTTTCTCAATCAAGAATTTAACAAGAAATATGCAGCTTATCAATAACAAAACCAGCTTTTGTCATGATAACCTGTCAATCAAAAAAAGAACCATCAACATTGCATCCAGTATTCTGAAGGACCAGAACCCAAAAACAACACCCTCAAAGATCAGCTGACAAACCTGGAACATCTGAACATCTCCTCCATGGTTTGTTCTTTGATTCAGGTATTAATCATCATCATGAGTGGATTATTTATTTTAGTCTCTGCTTTCCTTTATGAAGCTCTGAAACCTGTTTTTTTTTGTTGTTGTTTTTTGGACCTCAGTGTCATGGTGAGATTGTCTACGTCAGACATGCGGTGTTTCTACAAACACCTCTGTAAGAGTTCGTAATTCTTAGGTTGGCAGACTCTGTACCATATTTTCAATCGTACTTAGCTCCAGCTCAGACTGTGTGACAAAACCGCACGGTGTAAAAGTTCAGAGCGTGCAATTTATGTTCTCACGCTGTACGGCCCGATGCTCTGATACGATCTGACTGCTCTCATTGTACGTTCAAAACCCACACGTTGGACTTGTGTTTCCAGAAGCAAAACGTAAACAGGAGCTTTTTTTTCTTTTCTTTTTTTTTCAAACTTTATTTACATTTCTTATTTTTACAAAAACTCTTGATGGGAGACATCAAACTTTAAAAAAAAAAAAGAAAAAAAAAAAAAAAAAAAGACTTTAAATGAGTTGAAGAAAGGGGGGAAAAAGAAACAGAAGCTGCTCTCCCAAAGAGATGATCACTGTTTATGTTCTCTCCGGTGTTTGCATATGGACAGTGTGAGAGACGCTCGTAGCGCTGCTTCAGCAGCGGGATACCCTCACGATGGCTGACCACATTATCAAGCAGAGTTGATTTTCATCCGACCATATGACTGCCGATCGGGAGGTGGTCGTGAGAGGTTAAACGCAGCTCATTACTCCATGTATACGACACGATGCAGGACGCGCGATTAAGCTGAAACTCGGTGCGAACCAAAAAAAATTCTTGCACGAGTGAAAAATGGGCTAAAATGGGCCAAAACTCGCACAGTGTAAGCCCAGCTTTAAACTATTATTTGAGAGCACTATCTGCTGTGTGAATTAGTAACACTGCAGTGCTAAACTTCAGCATGTCGCTGGATAATTTTTTCGTACCTTCTGGAACGGCCAAAAGAAGGAAAGGAGGATGGAAAGGTAATGCTAACTTTAGCATGCCTGCAGCTAGCCAGGATGGGGTCGAGGCCGGTGGCACAGTGAGTGATAATGAAGAAGTGAACATTCAGAAAGAAGACACAATAGTGGAGCAGGTTACCAAGAGTATCTAGGAAATGCTAGACAAGAAACAAGATGCCATTCTTAAACCGGTAACTGCACTCTCAGATAAGTTCGACAACATGGCACAGATGATGGCCACCGCTGAACAGCGCATTTCTGTTCTGGAGGATGCATCGACAGAAAATGCACTTAAGCTACATATCATGGAGAAAACTCTTAAGAGGGCCTTGGAAAGACTCGACAGCTTCGAGAATCAAAACAGGTGCCAGAATGTTAAGATCACAGGTTTGAAAGAAGGTGCGGAAGGTCGAGAGCCGGTGTCTTTTTTTGAGGAGTGGATTCCAAAAGTCCTGGGACTGCAACTAACACGTAAAAATTGAAAGAGCCCATCGGACGGGACCTCCTGTGTGGCGAAATGGCAGAGACGGCCCGCGTGCTGTCCTCGTGAAGCTACACAACTACACTGACAAACAAAAGATTCTTGATGTGGCAAGAAACAAAGGAGAATTACAAGAGGACGGTCGGAGAGTCTCCTTCTACCAAGACTTTTCTGCTGAAGTTGTCAAAAAGAGGCAGGAGTCCGCAAGTGCCCGTCGACAGCTATGTGAAGCCCGTATTAGGCATTTGTTTACCCTGCAGTGATTAAGATTTTCAATCAAAACGGAACCACCACATCCCTCTCTGACATTGAAGAAATCAATGACTGTGTTAAGACAATCGCTAAGTGACTGATATGACCCACACACAGGATCCAGAGCACATACATGTCAACAAATGAACAGTGTGGTGAAGTTAACATGAGAACAGATGTTCACAGAACAATTCTTGTTGCTTTAATATACAATCTCAAGTGAGCTTCTTTACGTTATTATACGTGAAGATGCTAATTTGTCTTCACTAATGTTTCATTGTGATGTAAAAGTTTTGTTTATTATTAATATTATATTCACAGCAGTTAGTATAGATCTGGCATATGACGAGTTTGTTACTTTTCTTTATTATTACTTTCATCTCTACTTTATAGCATCTTGTCTTGCTGTTACTTGGGTTAGTTCTTCGTTATAGGTTAGTCCAAACTGTGTGTTTAGTTCTTGCTTGGAACCCTTCTGTTTGGTTACAGCACAAAGACAAATATAAGGCTCGGCGTGCTTTACAGTAATTTTGTATGTTTGAATACAGTACATGGTAACTTTGAATATTTTTAATGAGCATCAGGGTTTGTATCTGGAATGTAAAAGTTCCTAACAACCCAGTTAAACGTAAAGCTATCCTCAATAGTTTAAGAAAGAGCGAGACTCAAATAGCGTTTCTACAGAAACGCACCTCACTGATGAGGAACATAAAAAACATTTAAGGGAGTGGGTTGGACAAGTCTATTTTTCATCATATTCAACAAACAAAAGGGGAGTAATAATATTAATACACAAGAAGCTCCCATTTACAGTTGCAGATGTATTTAAGGATACAGATGGTAGAATCATTTTAATTAAGGGTAATCTTCATGGGGAGGAAATCTTGCTTGGTAACATATACAGCCCAAATGTAAATGATGATTTCTTTGCAGTGCTTCTTAATCAAATTGCTGAGATGGACTGTCCAAATATAGTCATAGGAGGCGACTTTAATTGCTCCTTGTATCCTGCTATGGACAGGTGTCCTCCCCAAAACACACAGTCTAAAAATGCTACGGCAGTTAAAAATATCGTAGAAGAGTTAAATTTGATAGATATTTGGAGGCACTTTAATCCTTAATTGAAAAGTTACACTTTTCACTCTCTTCCACACTCAACATCGCACATTGATTCCATATTTTTGTCAGACCATCTGGTCCATAGTTGACAGTTCAGAGATAGGGACTATTGCATTGTCTGATCATGCTCCTGTTAGCTTGGCAATGCAACCACTTAGACCGTTGGATCGTTTGGTTTCCTGGAGGTTGAATAGACTGTTGCTTTTAAATGAAGACTTTGTCAAAGTACTTGAAGAACATACAGATTTTTGTTTAAACTTTAATGATAACGATGATGTTGACCCTAGAATCGTATGGGATACCTATAAAGCATATATGCGTGGGATAATAATATATTCTAGCTGTAAGAAGAAGAAGCAATTAGTAGAACAAACTAATATTGAACACAAAAAAAAAAAAAAAAAAAAAAACTTGAAGAGGAATATTTTGCATCTAAATCAAGTCAGGTCTGACGTAATAACAAAGAAAGCTGAAAAAGGATATGCTACTTGCACAACAGAGGCTTTTTGAGTTTGGTAATAAATCAAATAAACTTTTGGCAAGATTGGCAAAAAACTCTTTGGAGAGCAGCTTTATACCAGCAGTACAGGGTGAAACTGGCAATCATTATATGTATAATAAGCATATAAATAAATGTTTTAAACAATTTTATGAAAAACTGTACACCACTGAAGTCAACAATGCAATGTTGAATTAATAGGGCATTTTTTGAGCAGCTTAAACATACCTCAGATATCACCAGAACAAGCAAATTCATTAGAAGGACCTATAACAATATTAGAAATTGAAAAGGCCATCTCATCTATTCAATCAGGTAAATGTCCGGGTGCTGACGGATACCCCGTGGAATTTTATAAAATTTTAAAAGGAAAAATTAGTAAACTTTTACAGCGTGTTTTTAATATTTCCTTTGAACATTCTAAATTACTAGATTCTATGTACATTGCAAACATTATCATTATACCAAAAAAAAAAGATAAAGACCCAGAACATATTGACCAATTAGTTTACTGGGAGTAGACATGAAGATTTTATCTAAGATATTAGTCACGAGATTGGAAAAGTTGTGCCTGACATAATTAATATGGACCAAACTGGCTTTATAAAGGGGCGATTGTCACTGAACAATATTAAGCACCTTATCGATATTATTCAACATCTTAATCAAACTCAAATACCAGGAATCGGTGCTTCAATGGATGCCCAAAAGGCCTTCGATCACACTGAATTGGAATATATGGTTGAAGTGTTAAAAAGTTTTGGATTTAAAGAAAATATAAATTGGGTAAAACTTCTATACAACAAGCCTATGGCATTTGTTCTGACAAATGGCCTGCTGTCTGCACCTTTCAGACTGGGAAGAGGAACGGCCCAAGGGAGTCCACTTTCTTCTCTGCTGTTCAATTTGGCTATAGAGCCACTTGCGATAGCAATTAGGCAAAATGAGGATATCAAGGGAATATTGATAGGGACATAACAGCATAAAATTTTATTATATGCTGATGACATTCTTTTGACTTTGATAGATCCTGTAAAATTCATTCCGGCTCTAATCGACTGTATCAACAAATTTGGGCAGATATCCGGGTACAAGGTAAATTATGGAAATTCAGAAATGCCTTTAACTGCTTATGACCAGGCACAACCAACTTTTGTGAAACCATTTTGATGGGTTCCATCTGGATTAAAATACCTAGGAATACATATTACACCCAAAACTAGTCAGCTACATTCTGTAAACATTACTCCTGTGATTGGTCATATTAAAGATAGATTAACAGTTTGGAAGAATTTTGGTTTTTGGGAAGAATTAGCCTTATTAAAATGATAATCCTTCCCAAATTAATTTATCCAGTGTCTATGATATTTGCCTTTCTTGACTCCAAAGATTTAGCTGACATCAACAAAGCTATATCAAATTTTATTTGGGCAGCCAGAAAACCCAAAATTAAGAGTGAAATTTTACAACTTCCTAAAAACTTACAGTGAGGAAAATAAGTATTTGAACACCCTGCGGTTTTGCAAGTTCTCCCACTTAAAAATCATGGAGGGGTCTGACGTTTTCATCTTAGGTGCATGTCCACTGTGAGAGACATAATCTAAATAGAAAAATCCAGAAATCACAATGTATGATTTTTTAATAATTTATTTGTATGTTACTGCTGCAAATAAATATTTGAACACCTGTGAAAATCAATGTTAATATTTGGTACAGTAGCCTTTGTTTGCAATTATAGAGGTCAGATGTTTCCTGTAGTTTTTCACCAGGTTTTCACACACTGCAGCAGGGATTTTGGTCCACTCTTTCATACAGATCTTCTCTAGATCTTTCAGGTTTGGAGTTTTGGCTCCCTCCAAAGATTTTCTATTGAGTTCAGGTCTGGAGACTGGCCAGGCCACTCCAGGACCTTGAAATGCTTCTTACAGAGCCCCTCCTTAGTTGCCCTGGCTGTGTGTTTGGGGTCATTGTCATACTGGAAGACCCAGCCATGACCCATCTTCAATACTCTTACTGAGGGAAGGAGGTTGTTTGCCAAAATCTCGCAATACATGATCCCATCCATCCTCCCTTCAATACGGTGCAGTCGTCCTGTCCCCTTTGCAGAAGAGCACCCCCAGAGTATGATGTTTCCACCTCCATGCTTCACGGTTTGGATGGTTTTCTTGAGGTTGTTCTCATCCTCTAAACATGGTAAGTGGAGTTGATTCCAAAAAGCTCTATTCTGGTCTCATCTGACCACATGACCTTCTCCCATGCCTCCTCTGGATCATCCAGATGGTCACTGGTGAACATCAAACAGGCCTGGACATGAGCTGGCTTGAGCAGGGGGACCTTGCTGCCCTGCAGGATTTTAAACCATGACAGCATCATGTGTTACTAATGTAATCTTTGTGACTGTGGTCCCAGCTCTCTTCAGGTCATTGACGAGGTCCTCCTGTGTAGTTCTGAGCTTTCTCAGAATCATCCTTACCCCACAAAGTGAGATCTTGCATGGAATCCCAGACCGAGGGAGATTCATCTTGTGTTTCTCCCAGTTTCTAATAAATAATCATAACAGTTGTTGTCTTCTACCAAGCTGCTTGCCTGTTGTCCTGTAGTCCATCCCAGCCTTGTGCAGGTCTACAGTTTTGTCCCTGGTGTCCTTAGACAGCTCTTTGGTCTTGGCTATGGTGGACAGGTTGGAGTGTGATTGATTGAGTGTGTGAACAGGTGTCTTTTATACAGGTAACAAGTTCAAACAGGTGCAATTAATACAGGTAAAGAGTGCAGAATAAGAGGGCTTCTTAAAGAAAAATTAACAGGTCTGTGAGAGACAGAATTCTTGCTGGTTGGCAGGTGTTCAAATACTTATTTGCAGCAGTAAAATACAAATAAATTATTAAAAAAAAATCATACATTGTGATTTCCGGATTTTTTTTAGATTATGTCTCTCACCAGTGGACATGCACCTAAGATGAACATTTCAGACCCCTCCATGATTTCTAAGTGGGAGAACACAGGGTGTTCAAATACTTATTTTCTTCACTGTATGCAGTGATCAGCACAGAGTGTGTGGCTGCAGGTGGAACAAAGCATGGCGTCCAGCTGGGAACACAGCGGGTGGGATCGTCATGAGGATGTGCATGCAAGTGTGCAGGTCAAAGTCGTGCAATACGCAGTGATCAAGGATCACTTCCTCAAAACTTTTGAACTGTCAGATGCTGAAAGGGGCAGCAAGCTCTTCTGTCTGCAGAGGCTGGAGGACAGCAAGCCCTCAATGCTCACGGACAGAATGATGGAACTCTCTCCTCATGTGCGCAGCACTGGCCAACACCACGATCATGGACCGCCGTGTGCTGGCGGAGAGGCCGACAAATTCTTCCTGGCAGGCCAGCACAAAGAAACATTCTTTTTCCTGTTGTATAATTAATCAAAAGACAAATTATATATTCCAAGTTAACCTGTTAACATTTTTCCTTCAGGTAAAACCATTTATAACTGTTAATGTATATCAAATGTTATTTCCTGAATTATTAATCAATTTTCATGGTGACACATTTTATTTCTTTAATCAATTTCTTGTTTAAGATGAATTTACAAAACTTAGCAATCTTATATTCAGTTAGAAAAGAAGTTATCTGATGTGTTTTTCTGACATTCCTTGTGGCCAGCAACTAAACGCCCCAAATAGGTTGAGCTTATCCAAAGACAGGGCTCCCTTTAAAAGGTCTTGAACAACAGAACCGCTCCTCTCTCTTCCACTTTTTCTTTTTGCCTTCATTTTCTTACTTTTGCTGGTTGCTTGTTCAACCACGTGGCTTCTTTGTTCATTTGTTTTTTGTTTTTTTTTCTTTCATGGTTTTGCTCTGTTTCTTTTTTAATCACAACTTTCAATGGTAACATGCCAATCTTGATAACTTTTAAGGCTTGAGTCAAGTTTTCTGCCTTTTTGAGTCAAGTTTTCTGACAACTTCCTACCCAAGTTCTTCCGATTAAAAGCGAGTTTGTTTCTTTTTCTGTAACTTCACAACTCTCCTTATCAAGCCTTGAACTTTTTCTAAATTTATACGAAGACTTTAATTTGGTCTTCTACAGGTTTTTAAAAGCCGCCAGAGTATCTTTTGAGAACAAACATCTAAACCTTAATTCGTGGGTCGATCACCCTCTTCAATGGAACCACCAACCTAACATGTTCGGCTCTGCCTGCAAAACAAGCTGGACCTGCAGTCTGTAGTCCGGCTGCAGCCCAGAACCGCCTTCAATGGCACCCAGTTAAGTGAACCTCAGGGCTTTATTGTCAATTGATGAAAAGTGGCTACACATATCCGTTTAGTAATTTTCTTTATTATAATAATAATAAAACAACAATTGCTGAACCCAAATTCATCATTAAATTCCAATCAGATTTATTCCCTTTAAACTCCAGAAATTTATTCTTTCTCTGCTTTATATTTTAACATCTTGTGATTAACAGACTGTCTCCGTAATAAAACTATGAATCATTACACATATCCTCAAAACGTCAGTCACCTGTTTATCCCTGTGTCTATGTAAATAAATGTGTAAATATTATGCCAGTGGTTTTAATGTGTTCACTTGAAACAGAGTTTTGATCAATCATACCGGGAACCTATGACTTTCAGATCAAAGACTGATTAATGGTGTTTAAACTATTCACGTATAAGTATTCATGAGTCATCCTGATCACCCATAAGGAAGCCATTCAATATTAAATAATTAATAATATTTCAGTTTGCAGTATACAGTACTGTGGTACTTCCGTGTGAGGGACATGTCAACATTAAATATTAAGTAATCTAAATTTTTTAATTTTGTTACATTTTCTGGGTCCGCCGTGTGAGGCAAAATTATTAAATATTAAAATTCGTTACAGTTCCCTCAGTGTCAGAGATCTTCCTCATCTGAGGATCACTAAGAAACCGTTCATTGGACACAAAGCCATTCCAGCGGGACCCAAAGATCCTCCACAGAGACCTGGGGCCAAAGACATCCAGTCCTCAACTTAGGTCACTAAGGTTAGGTCACTAACCACTGAAGACTTGGACCTTCATTCTCCCGCAAAGAAATCAGCATCACTAAACACCTCTGACCTTTGAACTCATGAGCTTCCCAGGCATCTCTCATCTGAAAGGTCAAGGGCCCAGAGACATGAACGTTACCGCTGAGGTCAGTTAAGGTCTCGAAAAGTTCAACACTTTCACAACATACAGATACAGGAGTCCAGGAAGTCACTGAAAGCCTGGATCTTAGTATGGGTCTGGGACTATCACAAACCCAGACCCTCTGATTCCTGACTCAGCTTGTCAAGTGCCGCAGTCAGAGAATCCACTGGTTCTGCAAACATCACAGCATCGTCCACGAAGTCAAGGTCAGTGAAACTCCCCTAACAAAAGTGTCAAAGTCTGTGGTTTCCATAATCTGATCCAATACCCAGTCCATGGAAAAACTGACCAGTGTTCCAGTGGGAAAACTTCAGATCTTCTGCACCTGATCTGCACAGCATTCAGTATCAGGCTGGTCACGGCGTCCAGCAGCTTCTTTGGGATCCCGCAAATCCTCAGAATGTCCCAGAGAACAGCAAGAACATCAAAAACTTTGTGAAAAGTCAACACGGCCTACAAAGAAGAACAGCTGATATTTGTGCTCGTGTTCAATGAGTCCTCAAGCTAACGAGCGGCTGAAGGTCAACTTCTTTGGTGTGAAGCCAAACTGCTCTGGTTACTGAACAATAAGTAACTGGAACTGAATCCTTGAAGGTACCTCTCCCACAGAAATACCTGCAGATCTATAAAGGCTGTCTGTAAAATCCTTATCAGTCAGCAGCTGAAGACATTTCAGCAAACCCATCAGTCTGGTTTAGAAAAAGAGGCAGCTGTCCACACTCACGAATGACATCACAGATTCCACTGATAACGTCAATCACATAGTCACAAAAGATCTGCTCAGTAGGGTGATCTTCTCGGTTAGTGGATTACTTGACAAGCAGGAAGCAGTGTGTGTGTGTGCGCGCGCACACGTGGAAGGTCTCAAACCAGGGTTGTAGAATGTTTCAAAGGATGTTCCTCAGGGCTCTGTCTTCAGGCCATGACATTAAACATACCACAGGACGACCACATGCAAATCAGCATTTTCATGCAAATCACAACATGTCGCCTCAAGGTGCTTCACAAGAGGAAGGTCTCACCTCACCACCTGGGACAAACACATAGCAACAACTCCAGAAGACGTCCCGTGTCGGACCACATTTAACATGATTTAAAGTCACTTAAAGAACTTGAAACTTGTTTTAAACATCAAAATTCTTTAAGATTTAAAAACTGAAGAGTGTTTTCAAATTCTAAAATAAACCTGTCGCCGGTCACGGAGCGAACTCTGAGCTGGTCTGCGTGAATAACATCTTGGTTTTTAATCGATAACAACCTCGTTAATAACTCTCCCGCTGAAGAAACTGAAACAGCGTCTTGGTTTTTATTTCAGAAATGAGTCTTGTTTGCTGCTCATCTCAGTCAGAAAAGAAGAAATTTTTGAACTCACTAAACTTTTTCTATTTCAAAATTAAGAAAGAAGAACCACCCATAATAAAAAGTCACATTCTAAATATGTCAAATTCAAAATTCAACACAGACCGTCTGCAAAATTTGGACACACAGAAGCTGAACATTATATATTTTTTTCTTTTTTATTTCTCTCAGCTGTCTGTGCATTCAGGGGCGCAGCCAGAGGGGGGCGCTCTGTGTTCTAACTAAAGAGGAAGCATTTATTCATCAACACTTCAACATAAAATTGATACTTAATTAACATTCCCGACATCAGAGTCCCTTCAAATAATATACAGCACTGTGCAAAAGATTTAGGCACCACGGTAACGGAATGACAATCAGAGCCAAGGTACAGCGCCACATTTAATAAAAGAATTAAACAGAACAAAACGCTAACGAGTGATTCTGACGAAGTAAATGTGTCCAGCGATAAAACTCCATTCTTTATGGTGAAGATCTTCAATGAAGTAAAAGGGTTGTGTTTAAAAATAGTTTTATTATCAAGCGATGGTGTCGTGACGTAATCCAGGAAATTGGGCATGTCGAGGAACTTCAGCCGGCCAGGGTGAAAACACCGTTACCTCTCCAGGTCACACTTCCAGTTTTATGATGTCAGAAGGTGACCTTGCTTTGAAGACAACTTGAGGAAGCTTAAACAAAGTTAAAGTAGATTAAAATGATGAAACTTTATGACCTCTGTGACCTGTCAGCATATGCGGTCAAGCACTGAGGTTTAGCGCCTGCAAACAGGAGCTGAGTAGCACCGCAAGTTTCCGGTGCCCCCAGTCTCAGTGCCAGACAGGACCCGAAAACCCACAGCCAGCAGGCTAGAGCCTCATCCAGGCCCAGACTGGACCTGGAGGCCTCCGGCACCGCTACACTCAGGGGTGTCGGGCTTTGGGGCCTCCACCAGGCACGCACAGCCTCACACCATACTGGAGGAGACCCACAGCACCCGGAGGAGACCCGAATAGCCCGGGTCCAAGTCATGAGCTGGACCACCACACAGCACGCATCAGAAACTCCACAGCGTGACTCACCGCCACCACAAGGTGGCCGGGGGGAACCAGGGGGACACCAGCCACCAGGGGGGACAGGGGAGACCACAGCCACCGGGTAGGGGGGGAAGAGCGCACCCAAAGACCTTGGACGGCCCGGTCCATCTCTGCCAAGAAACCAGCAAACTAATGAGATGAAACAGTTTACTGAACCTGCTGATAAACCAACCGAGCCGGACCACACCAGTTTAACCAAACAGACGGACTTAGACTGGTTCTGTTAGTCAGAACTGCTTTAAAAACATTGAAACACTTCACAGCTTTTAATAAATAAAACGGCTCAGATTTGGAATTTTTAGAGTGATTCTGGTGCTGGACGGAATAACTCCGAAGCCACAACTTTACAAAATAAAACTGTTTGACTGGCTTTAAATGTGGCTAAAGATCCAGAACCGAGCTTTAGTTCTGCTCACAATCCTTACATAAAGATTCTTTTTTCCGTCACTTTACCTGAACTGAACCGAACCGGATCCGTAAAGACGCCGATCCGCCGCATCACTTGGACCGGGACCTGGACCGGGACCTGGACCGGGCCGCCGTCGCCTTCCTCCTCCTCTTCTTCTTCTTTCTTGTGTCTTTCTGTATTTTTATTTTCTATTTCCCATGTTTAAGTCAGACTGTGCTGCTTTAACTTCACGTTCTCCGCCGCCACTTCGACTTCCGCATCGTCAAGATGACGTAGCACTTCGTAAGGTGACGTCACGACTCAGCCAACGTAAAATGAAAAAAAAAAAAGTCATAAAACTAACGTCAGATTGTGTTAATAATATTTGTCGCAAAGTAAAATATTTTCTCCAGAAACGCGACAAGTCGAATTTTATTTTTTATCTTTTTTCTTTCTTTTTTTTTTTAAACAGAAAAATAATGCTCAGGCTCAGGCATAACGTTTCTGTTAATAAACGTCTTTAAAGTCTGACACATCCGGATTTTTTTCTAATTAAACTAAAACATTTTAATGACAAAAAAATAACAGTCAAGTTTCAGTTCAGAATTCACTGGAATACTTCCCTGGAATATAAATAGTTAATTCATTTTCTTCACACAATCATTTTCGTTTTTTTCTGGAGAACAAAATGATTTTGAACTGCACCAAAAATTAAAGGCTGTGTTACAACATCCCAGACAAAAGCTGAACCCTCTGAGGTTCAGGGTATAACTAGGTGTTTTTGACTACTTTTTTTCAGCACAACCTCACCTGTGTGACTTTACTTTTTTCTTTCATTCTGACACACTGTATTAACACAATGAACCTAAATTCACACAAAAGCATAAAAACTGAATAGAAAAAAACCCTCTTTTTTGGAATACTTTATTTAGGCATTTTAGAACATCAAGATACAGAAGAACCCAAAAAATATTCTATATTGAATTAGCTGGTGTCTTGAGTTAAGTGAACATGTGTGTATATTATCCAAACATTTAGCCCACGTGTCCTCTGAGCTGGTGGTATCTACGAGGTCTGTCCATAAAGTATAGGTCCTTTTTATTTTTTTCAAAAACTATATGGATTTCATTCATATGTTTTTACGTCAGACATGCTTGAACCCTCGTGCGCATGCGTGAGTTTTTCCACGCCTGTCGGTGACGTCATTCGCCTGTGAGCACTGCTTGTGGGAGGAGTCATCCAGCCCCTCGTCGGAATTCCTTTGTCTGAGAAGTTGCTGAGAGACTGGCGCTTTGTTTGATCAAAATTTTTTCTAAACCTGTGAGACACATCGAAGTGGACACGGTTCGAAAAATTAAGCTGGTTTTCAGTGAAAATTTTAACAGCTGATGAGAGATTTTGAGGTGATACTGTCGCTTTAAGGACTTTTCACGGTGCGAGACGTCGTGCAGCGCTCTGAGGCGGCGTCATCAGCCTGTTTCAAGCTGAAAACCTCCACATTTCAGGCTCTATTGATCCAGGACGTCGTGAGAGAACAGGGAAGTTTCAGAAGAAGTCGGTTTCAGCATTTTATCCGGATATTCCACTGTTAAAGGAGATTTTTTTAATGAAAGACGTGCGGACGGATCCGCGCGTCAGGACGCAGCCGCCGCGACGCTCCGTCACAGGAAAAACACCTCTGTTGGAAGCCTTAAGGACAAGTTGGAACATCTCCAGCTGATAAACAATTTCTCATATACTCACTCCAATGAAAGCCAACAAAAGCCGCCTGGATTTTAACAAATGGTTATCAACACAGAGGTGTTTTTCCTGTGCCGCCGCACCGCGTCGGCTGCGTCCTGACGCGCAGACCCGTCCGCACATCTTTCATTAAAAAAATCTCCTTTAACAGTGTATTAAAGGCAGGTATTAAAGGCACTGCGCTGCGGTGGTTTGAATCATATTTATCTAATAGATTACAATTTGTTCATGTAAATGGGGAATCTTCTTCACAGACTAAAGTTAATTATGGAGTTCCACAAGGTTCTGTGCTAGGACCAATTTTATTCACTTTATACATGCTTCCCTTAGGCAGTATTATTAGACGGCATTGCTTAAATTTTCATTGTTACGCAGATGATACCCAGCTTTATCTATCCATGAAGCCAGAGGACACACACCAATTAGCTAAACTGCAGGATTGTCTTACAGACATAAAGACATGGATGACCTCTAATTTCCTGCTTTTAAACTCAGATAAAACTGAAGTTATTGTACTTGGCCCCACAAATCTTAGAAACATGGTGTCTAACCAGATCCTTACTCTGGATGGCATTACCCTGAGCTCTAGTAATACTGTGAGAAATCTTGGAGTCATTTTTGATCAGGATATGTCATTCAAAGCGCATATTAAACAAATATGTAGGACTGCTTTTTTGCATTTATGCAATATCTCTAAAATCAGAAAGGTCTTGTCTCAGAGTGATGCTGAAAAACTAATTCATGCATTTATTTCCTCTAGGCTGGACTATTGTAATTCATTATTATCAGGTTGTCCTAAAAGTTCCCTAAAAAGCCTTCAGTTAATTCAAAATGCGGCAGCTAGAGTACTGACGGGGACTAGAAGGAGAGAGCATATCTCACCCATATTGGCCTCTCTTCATTGGCTTCCTGTTAATTCTAGAATAGAATTTAAAATTCTTCTTCTTACTTATAAGGTTTTGAATAATCAGGTCCCATCTTATCTTAGGGACCTCGTAGAACCATATCACCCCAATAGAGCGCTTCGCTCTCAGACTGCAGACTTACTTGTAGTTCCTAGGGTTTGTAAGAGTAGAATGGGAGGCAGAGCCTTCAGCTTTCAGGCTCCTCTCCTGTGGAACCAGCTCCCAATTCAGATCAGGGAGACAGACACCCTCTTTCCTGGTTCTCTCCCTCAGCCCCAACCAGTCCCAGCAGAAGACTGCCCCTCCCTGAGCCTGGTTCTGCTGGAGGTTTCTTCCTGTTAAAAGGGAGTTTTTCCTTCCCACTGTAGCCAAGTGCTTGCTCACAGGGGGTCATTTTGACCGTTGTGGTTTTTCTGTAATTATTGTATGGCTTTGCCTTACAATATAAAGCGCCTTGGGGCAACTGTTTGTTGTGATTTGGCGCTATATAAATAAAATTGATTTGATTTGATTTGTGTAGTTCCTGACTTGTAAATATCTGAAAAAGTGCAACTGTTGTAAATCAAATTTGCCTTTAAGTTGGTCAAATAAGGCAAAAACATTGTCAATATACAGATCTCTTACAGTAGCCGGGCCTTTCTCTTTCCAGATAGAGAAAACAGGGTCTGACTGAGAGGAATGAAATGAATGACTGTAACACATGGGGGCAAAAATAGATGTATTTGTTAGCTCAAATGTTTTTTAATTTGGTACCACACCTTTAATGAGTGTTCTACTATTAGTCCCTTAAATGGTCCAGGACTTCTCTTTGTTGCATGAAGTAATGCTGGAAGGGAGGCACCCGTGACATCCTGGTCTATGCCCAGCCATGAAGGGATAGTGTCATTAGGTTCTATGGGGTTAGCTCGTTGCCAATATACAAGTGCTCGTGCATTAGCTGCCCAGTAATAATGTTGGAATAGAGGGAGCCCAAGTCCACCCAGTTCTTTTGACTTGCAAGGTGTTTCTTACTTATGTGATGAGGTTTATATCCCCAAATGAAAGGCATAATGATTGAGTCCAATGTTTTAAAGAACTTTTTAGACAGAAAAATTGGTATATTCTGAAACATGTACAAAAATCTGGGTAAAGTCTCCATTTTTATTGCATTAATTCTGCCAATCATTGACATGGGGAGTGTTCACCAAAATTCAATATCACTTTCACGTTTATCAATCAGGACTTTGTAGTTCAATGTGTGAAGGTGATCAAATTGTTTGGGGATTGTCGTGCCCAAATACCTAACCTGGGTGACCACTTTTACCGGTAGGTTCCTGAGAAAATTGGGGCCCAGGTCCTCACTCAGACGCATGAATTCACATTTTTGCCAATTTACAGTATATTCTGATAGCTTTCCAAAAATTTTAATTTGGCCCAACAATGGTGGGACAGATTTTTCAGGTAGTGACAAAAACAGGATTACATTATCAGCATACAACACAATATAATGATCTATTTTGCCCAGATGTATAGGAAAAATTTCTGGATTACATCTAATGCTTACTGCAAGGGGCTCAATACATAATGCAAAGAGGGCAGCCTTGCCTAACACCACGGCAAAGATTGAAAGGGTGAGACATGTCTGAGTTGGTCAGGACTGATGCAGTTGGGTGCACATACAGCATTTCTACCCATGAGCTGAAATTTTCACCCAGGCCAAATTCTCTGTTTCTTAACAGCATATATTTCCAATCAACCTGATCAAATGCCTTGTGTGCATCAAGTGTGAGTACGGCAGATTTTGACTTATTTTGTTTACTCTGTACAATATTAAGTAATCTGCGGACAACCATCCATCCATCCATTTTCTTCCGCTTCATCCGAGGTCGGGTCACGGGGGCAGCAGCTAAAGCAAAGCCGCCCAGACCTCCCAATCCACACACACCTCCCCCAACTCTTCAGGGGGAACCCTGACGCGTTCCCAAGCCAGCTGCAAGATGAAGTCCCTCCAGCGTGTCCTAGGTCTTCCTATGGGGGCCTCCTCCCGATGGGACGTGCCCGGAACACCTCTCCAGCAAGGCGTCAGGGGGGGGGGGGGGGGGGGGCATCCGAAAAAGATGCCCAAGCCACCTCAGCTGGCTCCTTTCGATGTAGAGGAGCAGCGGCTCGACTCCGAGCTCCTCCCAAGTGACCGAGCTCCTCACCCTCTCTCTAAGGGAGCGCCCAGCCACCCTCTCTTCACCACGACGGTCCAATACAGCGACCGCATCACTGCAGATGCTGCATCAATCTGTCTGTCAATCTCATGCTCCATCCGTCCCTCTCTCGTGAACAAGACCCCGAGATACTTAAA
Organism: Thalassophryne amazonica; assembly: GCF_902500255.1. Classification (NCBI taxonomy): domain Eukaryota; kingdom Metazoa; phylum Chordata; class Actinopteri; order Batrachoidiformes; family Batrachoididae; genus Thalassophryne; species Thalassophryne amazonica. The sequence continues at coordinate 3,687,477 of NC_047115.1, read as the reverse complement.
CTCCTCCACTTGAGGCAAGGACACTCCACCGACCTGAAGAGGGCAAAGCACCTTCTTCCGGTCAAGAACCATGGCTTCAGATTTGGAGGTGCTGATTTTCATCCCGGACACTTCACACTCGGCTGCAAACCGCTCCAGACATCTATGGACATTAAAAAAGGAAAATCCATCCATCCATCCATTTTCCTCCACTTCATCCAGGGTCAAGTGGCGGCGGCAGCAGCTCAAGCAAAGCCACCCAGACCTCCCAATCCACACACACCTCCCCCAGCTCCTCCGAGGGAACCACGAGGCGTTCCCAAGCTAGCTGAGAGATGTAGTCCCTCCAGCATGTCCTGGGTCTTCCCCAGGGCCTCCTCCCGATGGAACGTGTCTGGAACACCTCTCCAGCGAGACATCCAGGGGGCATCCAGAAAAGATGCCCGAGCCACCTCAGCTGGTTCCTTTTGACGTTGAGGAGCAGCAGCTCGACTCCGAGCTCCTCCCGAGTGACTGAGCTCCTCACCCTATCTCTAAGAGAGCGCCCAGCCACCCTGTGGAGGAAACTCCTCTTGGCCGCTTGTACTCGCAATCTCGTTCTTTCTTTCATGAGCCAAATCTAATGACCATAGGTGAGGGTTGGAATGTAGATCGATCGGTAAATCAAGAGCTTTGCCCCCCTGCTCAGCTCTCTCTTCACCACGACAGTCCAATACAGCAACCACATCACTGCAAATGCTGCACCGATCCATCTGTCGATCTCACGCTCCATCCGTCCCTCACTCGTGAACAAGACCCCGAGATACTTAAACTCCTCCACTTGAGGCAAGGACACTCCACTGACCTGAAGAGGGCAAGGCACCTTTTTCCGGTCGAGGTGGTCAATGTGGCACGGGAAAGGGAAGTCTGGGGTCCCCTGCTGGAGCTGTTGCCTCCGCGACCCGAACCCGGAAAAGTGGCTGAAGATGTTTGCTGTATATAATGGATCTGGCAATTTTTTATTCCTTATAGATTCGTTAATCATTCTCAGCAGCAGGAGGGCCACATCGACAATGAATGCTTTATAAAACTCAATGCAAGGCCATCCGGACCAGGTGACTTTCCACTTGGGAATTCCTTTATGACTGTAACAACCTCCTTGTCAGAATGGGTGGCAGCCCAGCACCAGGAGTGGCTGGACCTGCAATACAGACTCCCAGACTAGGCTTAGTTGTGGAGGAAATCATGGTCTTTATTCCAGGCTCGGGTACGGTACACATGTGATCAGTCAGCGAGGCAGAGGTACAAGCAGGGTCAGGCTGAGATGCATTCATGGACAGGCAGGGTTCTGTGGCACGAGCAAACACGGACATCAGGGGAGAGGCAAGAGGCATAGTCGAGGAGAACAGAGCAGTAATCAGAACACGTTTGTTGTGAAAGTGTAGTGACACGGACCCACAACAGGGGGCGTAAATGAACGGTCAATAGATGAGCCAAAAAGTAACAATTTAATGTTGTGAATGTGCACAACGAATATACAGACAATCTCAGAATATAATTACAGTCAAATCACAAAGGTGACGTGTGGGCAGGCTCGAGGATAGAAGACGTCTGTCCTGAGAAGAGCCGGAACCACATGATTTCCGCCGCCTCCGAACCTGGTGAATACTGGAGCCGCCAAGTCCCGAATTCCCAGGTGATCACCGTCCCCGACTGTTGGATCTGGTACTGCTGGCGAGAACAAAGACAGTCAAGTGTAGGTGTGTGCACACCCAGTAACAATAACGGTGGGAATGCCACCTCCACCTCTCACTCAATATGTAGCAGAGTACCGCAGTGATCCCTCAGAGGAAAAAAGTGCTGTCCTGCACTCACTCAGCCTCCACAGGAAGAGGGACCAGTACTCCTGCAAACACTCACAATATACAGCTTATTAGTAACACAAATGGCTGAGGATATTACCTCCAATGAAGTATGATATCTCGGCAACGAGGTGGAGATGATGTCTGGTCTTTATGGAGTGAGATGATGTTGAGTAGATGGGTGACAGCTGTCAAGAGGTAATGAGTGACAGCTGTCACCCCCGGCTGTGTCCGTGGCAGCAGCGCCCTCTCGTGCCTGAAGCCCGCACTTCAGGCAGGGTGCCCACTGGTGGTGGGCCAGCAGTACCTCCTCTTCTGGCGGCCCACACAACAACGTTGTGGCAAAACTCAGGACTGTGGAAGGCGTTGGAAAGTGTACAGAGACAACAATCTGGCAGGGAAGTGAAGGACTGTGAGGTTTAAATGCAGGTGGACTAATCAGTTTCAATTCAATTTATTTTCATTTATATAGCGCCAAATCACAAGAGCTGCCTCACGGTGCTTCACACAGTAAGGTCTAACCTTACTAACCCCCAGAGTAACAGTGGTAAGAAAAACATCCCTAATCACGATGAGAAATGAGGGACAGGAGGTGTTATTGAGGTGCACGAGAGGAACGATCTAGAAAAGGGGGCGTGGCTAGTGAACAAAGATTAAACACAGGCAAGATTGTGAGGAGGGGAGTGCACAAAGTGGAGTGATGTAATAGACAAAGACACGTGAGCTGGTGCAAAGAGTGTGAGTGAAAATAAACACAGACTGAATCAAAGTGAGGGACAAAACAATGGCAGGCGCAGGGCGTGAAGTGAACATAATAACAGGGAACAAATGAAAAGCAAACACTAGGACAAAACTAAACTGGAACTGACTATGACTGAAAAATACATGAAGAGATGACAGGGCAAATCAAGACGACATAAAAAACAGAAAACAAAACCCGATATAACAGATAACTAAATGATAATGAAAACATAAACCGGCAGAACAAACCAGAATAAAACGGAGCCATGGCTAAAGTAAGAAAAGTGACAAAGAAAACAAAGTGACACGTAAAACATAACAGAATAAACCATGATGAAAATAAACAACTAATAAATCAAAGCTGGAGAGAACAACAGAAAAGGGGGTCAAAAAAAGGGCTCACCGTCCCACTCAAGCCCCAATAATGACACTCCTGCAGTGTAATGTCAGTGTTAAGTTCATCATGCGCATTGCAGCCTATCTTAGAGAGTGGAAGGGAGCACAGGAATTGAAGAATATCCTCTTCTGCTGTAGAGCTTTGGGGTTTGTATAAATGTTCATAAAAGTTCCTGAGGCACTCATTTACTTTAACAGGGTCTGTAGCAATGGAACCCGTCTGACTTTTAATTTCACGTATAGTCCTGCTGGCCATTTGTCATTGAGAAGTCTTGTATTAAATCACCAATTATAATGGGGTTTTCTTCAGCCAAAGTCCATAGCAAAAGAAACGGGGCTGTGGTCTGAAATTACAATGTTGTGATGTTTAAATGACTTAGTATTTGCTGTTAGCTGAGAATCTATTAGAAAATAGTCAATCCTAGTGTTGTGAACTTGTAAGAAAAAAGAATATTGTCTGTCTGTGGGATTGCAAATCCTCCAGATATCCATCAGGTTAAGTGACTTCATCAAATTATTTAGCACAATTGTGGAGTCTGAAGGGTTAAGTGGGCGAAGGGAGGACCGGTCTAAAAAAGTGTCTAAAACACAATTGAAATCACTGCCTACAATCAAACTGGTTGTTGTTAGGTTGGGTATTTGACAAAAAAAACACCTTGAAAGAAGCCGGGGTTGTCAAAGTTTGGAGCATGTAAGTCAAGGAGGGTAACATGAACAGTCAAAATAGTACCAGTCACAATTATAAAACGACCGTTTGGGTCTGTTTTGGTTGAGGTGTGTTTGAAGAGAATATTCTTTTTCATTAAAATTGCCACACCACGTGCTTTGACTTGAAGATTTGTTCTATCCAGTTACATCTGAGTTTTAAGGCCTCTGTGTCTTTAATATGTGTCTCTTGTAAAAACAAGATATCAGCATGTAAATCACGTAGATGAGAAAATACCTTGGTGGGTTATTTAAACCTCTGACATTCCAAGAAGTTAGATTAATGATGTTGTTCCCCATATGATCACTCATGACACCCCTTTAACATGGAAATGCAAGATGCCACTATATACAAACAAAATAAACTGATTACAACATGAGACAAACTGAAAGAAAAAAAACCCTAAACTCCCTGCTGTGCCATCCCTAAAGAAAAGAGCCAATATAAACCCCGTGTCACCGCGGGGCTGCTGAGAGAGGAGCCGATACATACAGTAGAAAAGCCCCAAAACAAAAAGCAAGCCAACATCTTATCTCTATCCCAGCCCCTCCTGAAAATAAATGATCACTCTTTTCTCCTTCCTAATCTTTTCTTCCAAAACATATTAAGTCTTTGTAAAGTGTGAGTTAATCACAGTGACAACAGTCATCAACAAGAACGTAGCACAGACATCAGACGTTAAGGCAGAACCCAAAATAAACTCTTGTGTCTGAGATCTATGATCACACTATGTAACAAATTGTTATTTTTGTTTTGTTCCTGGGTACACAGTGTGTTTTTCTAACCTGTTATGTCTTAAATAAATAGAAAATAGCTGTTATTCCACAGAAACTTTGCTTCTGTGATCAGGACAATGATATTTTGAAATTTGTCTATTTTCAAGAAGATTCTCGATTCGCCTTCACTACTACTGAGTAGTCTTCTAGAATATTCTTTAACTGCTAGAACTGTCCAGAATTTTCTAGAAGTTTCCAGAATTATCTAGAAATTTCAAGAAACTTTTAGAACTTTCTAGAACGTAAAAAAAAAAAAAAAGTCTGCGGATCACAGAACTTTCTCTTATCGCGCCCCTGTTCTGTGGAATGATCTGTGAATGAGGCACAGATAGCGGGATGGCTACTGAACACAGGATGCCAGACAGATAGACCGCACACTGCAGTCTCCGTTTGGAATGGACACTGCTGCGGGAACAGGCCCACTGATGGCATGAGGACTGCTGATTGACCCCTGCTTGTGGCATAACTGCCTGCATGGACTTCAAATAAAAAATATTGTTTTGTTATTATGTCATATTGTTTTGATTTCCTGTTTTCTGTTTCTTCAGCTTTGTAAAACCATTGTAACTTGTTGGGAAAGTGTAGGAACACGGACCCACAACAGGGGGCGAGAATGAACGGACAATGGAGGAATCAAATAACACTGTCTTTACTGTTGTGAAAAAGGCACAACAAATACAACTGATAACAATAGAAAGATTAAGTCTGATTCAAAGGTGTCGTGTGGGCAGGCTCGACGATAGGAGACGTCCGTCCAAGTCGAACCGGAACCAACCCGATCTCCTCCACCACCGGACCCCGGGGATACTGGAGCCGCCAAGTCCCGAATTCCCAGGTGGCCACTGCCTCCGCTCGCCGGATCCGGTACTGCTGGCAGGAAACAGAAACAGTCAGGTGTGGGTGCGGCTGCACCCAGCAACACGGAGGGTGGAGAGTCCACCTCCACCTCTCGTCAACAAAGCAACACTGAAGTGCAGGAATATGTGTACTTATCAAAAGGTCCAATACGGTCTCCTGCTGTTCCACTCACTATCTGCGCAAAAGCAACAACGTATTATGTTCAAAAAGACAACACAAGTGGCTGAGTACGTTACCTCTTTGGTATGGCGATATCTCGGCAAATGAGGTAGAGATGCCGTCCTGCTGATATACCTCCGTCTTGATTGGGATCAGCTGTCTCCCATGATGGGTGACAGCTGTCATCCTGGCTGCTCCTGTGAGGCGGCAGCGCCCTCTGGTGCCTGGAGCCCGCACTCCAGGCAGGGCGCCCTCTGGTGGTGGTGGGCCAGCAGTACCTCCTCTTCAGCGGCCCACACAACAGTAACTGTTAGAATGGTCTAAGCAGAGGGTCATCCCTTGGAGTCTGGTCTGCTTGAGGTTTCTTCATCAAATCATCAGAGGGAGTTTTTCCTTACCCCTGTGTGCTTGATCTAGGGGTTGGTAAGGTTAGACCTTACTTGTGTGAAGCGCCTTGTGACGGGCAGGTTGGTGAAAGACATTTGGACACAAATGTGAAGCTCACACAAACAGCTCTGGTTGGTAAAAGACTTTAGTGAGGTGGATAGCAGTGGCTGGTACAAAAAAAAGCAGTCCAAAATACACAGCAGAAGTATAAGAATCATCAGGCTTTGGTGAGGTCGGAGAAATGGGCAAATGGACAGGAGGTCGAAAAACACACTGAGGCAGACAGGACTATGGAACATGAGAATTAAAGCTGGAGAGAAAGCACAAAGCGCATCGATCTGGCAAGGAACAAGCACCAGAACCAAGAGTGTGGCCAGAGAGAGAGAAACGCCCACCACCAAGAGCCCAGGGACAGAGAGACCCAAGCAGGAAAACCCAGCAAGAGAATAAACATACAGAAAACCAATGACTCAATAATAATAATAATAAAACAGATGAAATGGAAATAAAACAGAAAAGCAAACAAAATCTCAAACCCTGACAACTTTGTTGTGATTTGGCGCTATATAAATGAAATCAATTGCATTGAAATGTATTATCCATCTCAAATTGTTAATAAAATTATAACAATTACTTGTTCCAAACGTCTGGGTCCAGTCTGATCCCATCAGGTCTCAAAGGCAAAGATGAATCTGGTTCGTACTTGGATGGGAGACTTCTTGGGAGCGTGTTTCTCCAGGTTGAACTGGAGTTGTGTCAGCAAGGACATCCGGCATAAAATTTGTGCCAAATACCAATGTGGATCTGGCTGTATCCGCTGTGGTGACCCGGAACCAAATGGGAACAGTCGAAAGGACGATAACAACCTGTTCCAAATGTCCAAAATACACGCTTGAACAGCCTGAGATTACAGGAAAATGCAGCTTTAATTTAAAATTTTTCTAGTCAAACTGTCAAGATGAATATATTTAAGGTTTCCAATGTTGATATTCTCGTATTTTCTTGTTCTTCGTGCCATCAAACATAAAACACACAGTCTCCGGGGTCACGTCACTTTCCAGTGCGTCTCCCGGCCAATCACAGGCCCCGACGTCGCTCGCTCCGTGGCGTCACGTGATGACAACACGGTTTTGCCGCGAAGCCGCGCTGCTGTTTGCCGGTTAAAACCGTGAAGTTAAAGGTTGTTTTGTCTTTTCGTGATGTTTTGTGAAAAAGCCACCGAGCTGATCAGAGAACTTCAGCGGCTGAGTGACGGACAGCTGCCCGCCTTTAACGTGAGTCCAAAGAAACAAACCGTCAGCTGGTTCCGATTAGTGACGGATCGGTTCAGAATGAATTGACTTCTGTTAATTGTGAGGGTGTCGTACTGACGTCAAAACCCGGTAATCCTCGAGTTAGCGCCCGATGTGTGTCTGAACCCGGTGTTGTACGAAATTCAGTTCCCCTGAAATAATGTTTCCCGGTGTCGGGGGCGCGCACAGCGTCTGTAGAGGCGGATTCCACAGTCTGATCGGTACGGTCATAACACGTAATCATTTATCGTGCCAACGCTCAATTTCAACGACAAACTTACTAACAGTTAACAGCCGTTTCATTTGCTGTGTTCAGCTCAATCAAATGAATGTGTTTTACAGATTTTATTAAGATTCATTAACCGCAGTGAAGTTAGTTTTACGTTGGATATTTGACAGACATTCACTCCGGTTTTCCCTTTTCTTTTCTGCGGGTAAACATCCTCTTCGCTCCAGTTAAACCTCTTCTTTGCTCCAGTTAAACCTCTTCTTTGCTCCGGCGACAGAGCGACTCTGAGCAAGTCACTCCCACATTTCAAGTGCGCCCGTATTGCAGACGTTACAGTAAACAAGCGGAGATAGTAGACGGCTTCGTCGAGTACCAGCTTCCTGTTTTCAAAATAAAAAGGTGGGACGTTCAAACCAGAGATACTGTGTTTAAAGTAATTGAGAAGCTGTTGAGCGAAAATGCTAATGTTTACATTTAAAATTAATTAAAAATATGAACAGATTCAAAATGTAAAAACAAGAGGTGTATTTCATGCAGCCGGTGGAGCGCAATGATTCCACACTGATTTTGAGTCAACAGATCACATGACCTGGAAGCTGTTGAGCTAAAATGCTAATGTTTACTTATAAAAATTAATTAAAAATATGAACAGATTTTTAAAAAAGGCAATATTACATTTAAAACCCAATAAGCCACCGGGACCCGAACGTTTCCCATTGGAGTGGTACAAGGAAATAAAAGATTACTAGATCCCTATAATGAATGTTACATACAATAAACAGGCATACCCCCCCCCATCGAAAAAAAAAAAAAAATCAATGATCTCACTGATACCAAAAGACAGTAAAGATAAATTAGAGCAGGAAAGCTATAGACTGAACCAAGATTACAAATTGTTTTCCCATATTTTGGCTAAAAGAATAGAAAATAACAGATGATAAGCCTTGACCAAACAGGATTTGTCAAGCAAGGGCAGACACAAAACAATAGTCACTGAACATTGCATGTGATTGATCATATAGTTAAAAATGAAATTCAGGCAGTATTATTAAGTCTCGAGGCAGAAAAAGCATTTGATCGAGTTAGTTGGGAGTTTTATAGAGTATTACAAAAATTTGGTTTCCACCAGACAGTTATTAAAACTATTCAAGCATTGTGTTGCAACCCAAACGCAAACTTAAAATTAATGGAGTCATCTCAAATTCATTTGACCTCGATAGAGGAACAAGACAGCATTGTCCAGTTAGTCCAAATTCATGTATTTTGCAAACCCAGAGAGTTCTTTTTTGAATCTATTGTCACTCTTAGATGATTTTGACTCTATCTCAGGCTATAAATCGAACATTAAAAAAACTCAGTTGTTAAGTTATCAGTACAAGCCAATTCATAAAATCTAGAATCAAATTAAAGTGGGACCAAGAATACATCAAATATATCGGTGTAATTATACCAAAAGATTTGATAGACCTTTATGCTCTAAATTTTAACCAATTGAGTCAAAAAATAAAAGAGGACATAATAAGATGGAGTTTGATACCAATACTAAGTTTTGAGTCTAGAACTGAGTCAATAAAGCTGAATATTTTGCCGAGAATATTATACACTCAACAAAAATATAAACGCAACACTTTTGGTTTTGCTCCCATTTTGTATGAGATGAACTCAAAGATCTAAAACTTTTTCCACATACACAATATCACCATTTCCCTCAAATATTGTTCACAAACCAGTCTAAATCTGTGATAGTGAGCACTTCTCCTTTGCTGAGATAATCCATCTCACCTCACAGGTGTGCCATATCAAGATGCTGATTAGACACCATGATTAATGCACAGGTGTGCCTTAGACTGCCCACAATAAAAGGCCACTCTGAAAGGTGCAGTTTTATTACACAGCACAATGCCACAGATGTCACAAGATTTGAGGGAGCGTGCAATTGGCATGCTGACAGCAGGAATGTCAACCAGAGCTGTTGCTCGTGTATTGAATGTTCATGTCTCTACCATAAGCCGTCTCCAAAGTCGTTTCAGAGAATTTGGCAGTACATCCAACCAGCCTCACAACCGCAGACCACGTGTAACCACACCAGCCCAGGACCTCCACATCCAGCATGTTCACCTCCAAGATCGTCTGAGACCAGCCACTCGGACAGCTGCTGAAACAATCGGTTTGCATAACCAAAGAATTTCTGCACAAACTGTCAGAAACCGTCTCAGGGAAGCTCATCTGCATACTCGTCGTCCTCATCGGGGTCTCGACCTGACTCCAGTTGCTCGTCGTAACCGACTTGAGTGGGCAAATGCTCACATTTGCTGGCGTTTGGCACGTTGGAGAGGTGTTCTCTTCACGGATGATGCGAAGGAGATGTGTTGCACTGCATGAGGCAAATGGTGGTCACACCAGATACTGACTGGTATCCCCCCCCCAATCAAACAAAACTGCACCTTTCAGAGTGGCCTTTTATTGTGGGCAGTCTAAGGCACACCTGTGCACTAATCATGGTGTCTAATCAGCATCTTGATATGGCACACCTGTGAGGTGGGATGGATTATCTCAGCAAAGGAGAAGTGCTCACTATCACAGATTTCGACTGGTTTGTGAACAATATTTGAGGGAAATGGTGATATTGTGTATGTGGAAAAAGTTTTAGATCTTTGAGTTCATCTCATACAAAATGGGAGCAAAACCAAAAGCGTTGCGTTTATATTTTTGTTGAGTATATTTGTTTCAGACCCTTCCAAACGAAATATCAGATCAACAATTTAATGAGTGGGATAAATTATTGTCAAGATATATTTGGCACTGGAGAAAACCTAGGATAAAATTTCAAACTTTTCAATTGACAAAGAAGAGGGCCAGACTTGCTCTCCAATGCCTTAAGGTCACGTGATCAGTTGACTGAAAATCAATGTGGAATCATAGTACTCCACAGACTGCATGAGATACACCTCTTATTTTTACATTTTGAATCTGTTCATATTTTTTATTAATTTTAAATGTAAACATTAGCATTTTCGCTCAACAGCTTCTCAATAGCTTTAAACACTATCTCTGGTTTGAATATCCTTTTATTTTGAAAACAGGAAGCTCCGCTTGTTTACTGTAACGTCTGCAATACGGGCGCACTTGAAATGTGGGAGTGACTTGCTCAGAGTCGCTCTGTCGCTGGAGCAAAGAAGAGGTTTAACTGGAGCAAAGAGGATGTTTACCCGCAGAAAAGAAAAGGGAAAACCGGAGTGAGTGTCTGTCAAATATCCAACGTAAAACTAACTTCACTGTGGTGATTTACCGAGGCAGTGTCGCTGTTTCTTGAATTACATATTAGAGTGGACAGTGTTTGTGTGTGTGAGTTTGTGGACAGTGTTTGTGGACAGTGTGTGTGGACAGTGTTTGTGTGTGTGAGTTTGTGGACAGTGTTTGTGGACAGTGTGTGTGGACAGTGTTTGTGTGTGTGAGTTTGTGGACAGTGTTTGTGGACAGTGTTTGTGGACAGTGTGTGTGGACAGTGTTTGTGTGTGTGAGTTTGTGGACAGTGTGTGTGGACAGTGTTTGTGTGTGTGAGTGTGTGGACAGTGTTTGTGGACAGTGTGTGTGGACAGTGTTTGTGTGTGTGAGTTTGTGGACAGTGTTTGTGGACAGTGTGTGTGGACAGTGTTTGTGTGTGTGAGTTTGTGGACAGTGTTTGTGGACAGTGTGTGTGGACAGTGTTTGTGTGTGTGAGTTTGTGGACAGTGTTTGTGGACAGTGTGTGTGGACAGTGTTTGTGTGTGTGAGTTTGTGGACAGTGTTTGTGGACAGTGTTTGTGGACAGTGTGTGTGGACAGTGTTTGTGTGTGTGAGTTTGTGGACAGTGTGTGTGGACAGTGTTTGTGTGTGTGAGTGTGTGGACAGTGTTTATGGACAGTGTTTGTGTGTGTGAGTTTGTGGACAGTGTTTATGGACAGTGTTTGTGTGTGTGAGTTTGTGGACAGTGTTTGTGTGAGTTTGTGGACAGTGTTTATGGACAGTGTTTGAGTTTGTGGACAGTGTTTATGGACAGTGTTTATGGACAGTGTTTGTGTGTGTGAGTCTGTGGACAGTGTTTATGGACAGTGTTTGTGTGTGTGAGTCTGTGGACAGTGTTTATGGACAGTGTTTGTGTGTGTGTGTTTGTGGACAGTGTTTGTGTGAGTTTGTGGACAGTGTGTGGACAGTGTTTTTGGACAGTGTTTGAGTTTGTGGACAGTGTTTATGGACAGTGTTTGTGTGTGTGAGTTTGTGGACAGTGTTTGTGTGTGAGAGTTTGTGGACAGTGTTTGAGTTTGTGGACAGTGTTTGTGTGTGAGAGTTTGTGGACAGTGTTTGTGTGTGAGAGTTTGTGGATAGTGTTTATGGACAGTGTTTGTGGACAGTGTGTGTGTGGACAGTGTTTGTGTGAGTTTGTGGACAGTGTGTGTGTGGACAGTGTTTGCGTGAGTTTGTGGACAGTGTTTATGGACAGTGTTTGTGTGAGTTTGTGGACAGTGTGTGTGGACAGTGTTTGAGTTTGTGGACAGTGTTTATGGACAGTGTGTGTGTGTGTGTGAGTTTGTGGACAGTGTGTGTGGACAGTGTTTGAGTTTGTGGACAGTGTGTGTGGACAGTGTGTGTGTGTGACTTTGTGGACAGTGTTTGTGTGTGTGAGTTTGTGGACAGTGTGTGTGGACAGTGTTTGTGTGAGTTTGTGGACAGTGTTTGTGTGTGTGAGTTTGTGGACAGTGTTTATGGACAGTGTTTGTGTGTGTGAGTTTGTGGACAGTGTTTATGGACAGTGTTTGTGTGAGTTTGTGGACAGTGTTTGTGGACAGTGTTTGTGTGTGTGAGTTTGTGGACAGTGTTTGTGGACAGTGTTTGTGTGTGTGAGTTTGTGGACTGAGTTTGTGGACAGTGTTTGTGTGTGTGAGTTTGTGGACAGTGTTTGTGTGTGTGAGTTTGTGGACAGTGTTTGTGTGAGTTTGTGGACAGTGTTTGTGTGTGTGAGTTTATGGACAGTGTGTGTGTGAGTTTGTGGACAGTGTTTATGGACAGTGTGTGTGTGAGTCTGTGGACAGTGTTTGTGGACAGTGTTTGTGTGAGTTTGTGGACAGTGTTTGTGGACAGTGTTTATGGACAGTGTTTGTGTGTGTGAGTTTGTGGACTGAGTTTGTGGACAGTGTTTGTGTGTGTGAGTTTGTGGACTGAGTTTATGGACAGTGTTTGTGTGAGTTTATGGACAGTGTTTGTGTGAGTTTGTGGACAGTGTTTGTGTGTGTGAGTTTATGGACAGTGTGTGTGTGAGTTTGTGGACAGTGTTTATGGACAGTGTGTGTGTGAGTCTGTGGACAGTGTTTATGGACAGTGTTTGTGTGAGTTTGTGGACAGTGTTTGTGGACAGTGTTTATGGACAGTGTTTGTGTGAGTTTGTGGACAGTGTTTATGGACAGTGTTTGAGTTTGTGGACAGTGTGTGTGGACAGTGTTTGTGGACAGTGTTTGTGGACAGTGTTTGTGTGTGTGAGTTTGTGGACAGTGTTTGT
>NC_047115.1:3272805-3336639 GCF_902500255.1 Thalassophryne amazonica | reverse complement strand
TGTTTGTGTGTGTCGCTGTGTGTGTGTCGCTGTCTCGGTGTGTGTGTGTCGCTGTCTCTCTGTGTGTGTGTGCTGTGTCTCTGTGTGTGTGTGTGCTGTCTCTCTGTGTGTGTGTGTGTGTCGCTGTGTCTCTGTGTGTCGCTGTCTCTCTGTGTGTGTGTGTCGCTGTGTCTCTCTGTGTGTCTGTGTGTGTGTCGCTGTGTCTCTCTGTGTGTGTGTGTGTGCTGTGTCTCTCTGTGTGTGTGTGTGTCGCTGTCTCTCTCTGTGTGTGTGTGTGTGTCGCTGTCTCTCTGTGTGTTTGTGTGTGTGCTTCGCGTGTGGTGTGTGGTCGCTGTCTCGGTGTGTGTTTGTCGCTGTCTCGGTGTGTGTGTGTGTCTCTCTGTCGCTGTCTCTCTGTGTGTGTGTCGCTGTCTCTCTCTGTGTGTGTGTGTTGTTGTGTCTCGCTGTGTGTCTCTCTGTGTGTGTGTGTGTCGCTGTTGTGTGTGTGTCGCTGTCTCGGTGTGTGTGTGTGTGTCGCTGTGTCTCTCTGTGTGTGGGTCGCTGTCTCGGTGTGTGTGTGTGTCTCTATGTGTCTCTGTGTTATATAAATAATGTTATATAAATTCAGTTCTATAAGTTCAGAGTCACGTGACTCTTTATCAGCAACTTTCAAACCCACAACCTGCTGCTAATCTGAAGTTTTTCTTTTTCTGACAGTCCTTGAACTAACCGTGTGATGAATGTCTGTGTCTTTTTAAAAAAGATATAAAGTAGTAATATTTAATCCCAACTCATTTAAAATTCTGCCAAAAATAAACTCTTTGTTCGTTCTAGATTCTGTAAACAAAACAAAAAACAAACAAACAAATAAAACTGAACTCTTCAGCCAACCCTGAAGGGAACAACAAAAATATCTGGAATAATAATTGGAATGACAACAGTAACACGTGGGCACTTGGAAAATGTTGCATATCAAAATTCCACCGTTTTCTAAAAAATAAAATCAAAGACATTTTAATGTATTTTTTTATGATTTTTCAGCAAAGATCTGGCGCTCACTCTTCCTCCGCACCGACCGTATGATTGCGCCATCGATTTGGTCCCGGGCGCTGAGTACCCGTCCAGTAGGTTGTACAACCTCTCATGTCCGGAACGCGAATCAATGGAGACCTACATCCGGGACTCCTTAGCTGCCGGGCTGATCCGGAACTCCACCTCCCCGATGGGTGCTGGTTTCTTTTTTGTGGGTAAAAAAGACGTGTGTGTGTCGCTGTGTCTCTCTGTGTGTGTGCGTGTGTGTCGCTGTCTCGGTGTGTGTGTGTGCGTGTGTGTCGCTGTCTCTCTGTGTGTGTGCGTGTGTGTCTCTCTGTGTGTGTGTGTCGCTGTGTCTCTCTGTGTGTGTGTGTGTGTGTGTGTGTCGCTGTGTCTCTCTGTGTGTGTGTGTGTGTCGCTGTGTCTCTCTGTGTGTGTCGCTGTGTCTCTGTGTGTGTGTGTGTCGCTGTGTCTCTCTGTGTGTGTGTGTGTCGCTGTCTCGGTGTGTGTGGTGTGTCGCTGTGTGTGTGTGTGTGTGTGTGTCGCTGTGTCTCTGGTGTGTGTGTGTGTGTGTCGCTGTGTCTCTGTGTGTGTGTGTGTGTGTGTCGCTGTGTCTCTGTGTGTGTGTGTGTGTCGCTGTGTGTGTGTGTGTCGCTGTGTCTCTCTCTGTGTGTGTGTGTGTGTGTGTCGCTGTGTCTCTGTGTGTGTGTGTGTCGCTGTCTCGGTGTGTGTGTCTGTACTCGGTGTGTGTGTGTGTCGCTGTGTCTCTGTGTGTGTGTGTGTGTGTCGCTGTGTCTCTCTGTGTGTGTCGCTGTGTCTCTGTGTGTGTGTGTGTCGCTGTCTCGGTGTGTGTGTGTGTGTGTGTCGCTGTCTCGGTGTGTGTGTGTGTCGCTGTGTGTGTGTGTGTGTGTGTCGCTGTGTCTCTGTGTGTGTGTCGCTGTGTCTCTGTGTGTGTGTGTGTCGCTGTGTCTCTGTGTGTGTGTGTGTGTCGCTGTCTCGGTGTGTGTGTCTCTCTGTGTGTGTGTGTGTGTGTCGCTGTGTCTCTGTGTGTGTGTGTGTGTGTGTCGCTGTGTCTCTGTGTGTGTGTCGCTGTGTCTCTGTGTGTGTGTGTGTCGCTGTGTCTCTCTGTGTGTGTGTGTGTCGCTGTGTGTGTGTGTCTCTGTGTGTGTGTGTGTGTGTGTCGCTGTGTCTCTGTGTGTGTGTGTGTCGCTGTGTCTCTGTGTGTGTGTGTGTGTCGCTGTGTCTCTGTGTGTGTGTGTGTGTGTGTCGCTGTGTCTCTGTGTGTGTGTGTGTGTCGCTGTGTCTCTGTGTGTGTGTGTCGCTGTGTCTCTGTGTGTGTGTGTGGTCGCTGTGTGTGTGTGTGTGTCGCTGTGTCTGTGTGTGTGTGTGTGTGTCGCTGTGTCTCTGTGTGTGTGTGTGTGTCGCTGTCTCGGTGTGTGTGTCTGTCTCGGTGTGTGTGTGTGTGTCGCTGTCTCGGTGTGTGTGTGTCTCTGTCTCGGTGTGTGTGTCGCTGTCTCGGTGTTTGTGTCGCTGTCTCGGTGTTTGTGTCGCTGTCTTGGTGTGTGTGTGTGTGTCTCTATGTTTGTGTGTTTCTCTGTGTGTCTCTGTGTTATATAAAAAATGTTATATAAATTCAGTTTTATAAGTTCAGAGTCACGTGACTCTTTATCAGCAACTTTCAAACCCACAACCTGCTGCTACATCTGAAGTTTTTTCTTTTTCTGACAGTCCTTGAACTAACCGTGTGATGAATGTCTATGTCTTTTAAAAAAGATATAAAGTAGTAATATTTAATCAAACTCATTTAAAATTCTGCCAAAAATAAACTCTTTGTTCGTTCTAGATTCTGTAAACAAACAAAAAAAAACAAACAAATAAAACTGAACTCTTCAGCCCAACCCTGAAGGGAACAACAAAAATATCTGGAATAATAATTGGAATGACAACAGTAACACGTGGGCACTTGGAAAATGTTGCATATCAAAATTCCACCTTTTTCTAAAAAATAAAATCAAAGACATTTTAATGTATTTTTTTATGATTTTTGACATAAGTGTTTTTTGTTTTTGTTGTTGCTTGAGGACACACGGTGGATCCACAGACTGCTTCAGACTGACTGAGGCGCTGAACTTGCAGATGCAGTGAAAAATATTGTCACAGTGAATAATAGTGCAGCAGATAATAGAATATTTACAGAGGAATCCTGTAAATGGTGATAAAAGCACCAAATTTGGCAAAAGTACACCTTATACTCGTATATTACTCTTTTGAAAAAACTGACGGTCCGCTTGAATTTTCAATAGGCGGCCACGTAGGGGTCAATTGAAAAATTACACTGAGTCAAAATATAAAAATGCTCCAGTCGTATTGAAAATTATACCACATTATTTGTCTGATTGTAAAGATTCCAATAAGGTATAGTTTGGATGATCTATGACTGAATTCTATAGAGTTATGGGGTAAAAACAACAAGAATGGTAACAAAGGTCAGTTTCAGTTTGTACAGGGGTCAAAAGTTAAAGTTACTCCAATTTTGTTCAAAGGTGATGCAAATTATTGGCTGAGTTAGTAGAGTTTCAAAAAGGAATAGTTTGCACCTTGTATCATGCTTAGTTACCATGTTACGGGGTAACATATGTCACATGTTGTAGAATTCATGTTGGGAAGGTGTCGTAGCACGGACCCACAACAGGGGGCGCAAATGAACGGACAATGAGTAAGCCAAAAGGTAACAATTTAATGTTGTGACAACACACAACTAAACACAGAAAATTTGTAAAGCCAATTAACACCAGGTGACGTGTGGGCAGGCTCGAAGATAGAAGACCCCGACGAGAGAGAAGCCGCGTCCGACACAGCCTCCACCACCAACGGCCTGAAGAACACCGGAGCCGCCAAGTCCCGTATCCCCAGGTGACCTCTGTCTTCGGCTGTCGACCCTGGTACTGCTGGCAGAAAGCAGAGACAAGATGAATGAGTGTAAGTCCGCACACTCAGTGGTCCACGGTCTGTACACAGTTAGGAGGGGGAACCTCCACCTCCAAATCACACACTCGTGCAGCTCTTGATTAACCACTTATCTGTTTGGAGAGTGAGGCGCAGTCGTCGTAGTCACGCCAAACGCCAAAATCCCAGATAAGGCAACAACCACAGGACAATGGCTGCAAATGAGATCTAGATTAGTACACAACGTGTCAGTCAGCAGAGAAATTACCTCTTGGTAGTCGATTTTCTCGGCGGGGAGGTGGAGTATGCAGTCCGGCTTAAGTAGTGGTGTAGAGGAGTGACAGCTGGTGTGATGAGTGACAGCTGTCATTTCCTCTGGGTCTGGCGCCCTCTCGTGCTTGGAGCCCGCACTCCAAGCAGGGCGCCCTCTGGTGGTAGTGGGCCAGCAGTACCTCCTTTTCAGCGGCCCACATAACAGGACCCCCCCCTCAACAGGCGCCTCCTGGCGCCCGACCTGGCATGTCCGGGTGTCTTCTGTAGAAATCGGCCAGGAGGGCCGGGTCCAGGATGAAGCTCCTCTTCACCAGGAGCGTTCCTCAGGTCCCATACCCCTCCCAGTCCACCAGATATTGGAACCCCCAGCCCTTACGACGGACGTCCAGGAGCCTGCGGTACTGTCCAAGCAGGCTCCCGTCGATGAGCCGCGCAGGAGGCGGCGTAGGTCCAGGTGCACAGAGGGGCGAGGTGTGGTGTGGCTTGATATGGGACACGTGGAATACAGGGTGGATCCGCAGTGAAGCTGGGAGTTGGAGCTTCACTGCGGCCCGGGTTGATGATCTTGAGGATCGTGAATGGTCCGATGTATCTGTCCTTTAACTTGGGAGAGTCCACACAGAGGGGGATGTCCTTTGTTGAAAGCCACACCCCCTGCCCGGGCTGGTATGTGGGGGCCAGGGAACGTCGGCGGTCCCGCATGGGTTTTAGCCCTCATACCGGGCCTTTAACAGGGCAGAGCGGGCGGTCCGCCCACACCCGGCGGCACCTCCTGAGGTGGGCCTGGACCGAGGGCACACCGACCTCCTCCCTCCACCAGCGGGAACAATGGGGGCTGGAACCCCAAACATGCCTCAAAAGGGGAGAGGCCGGTAGCAGACGAAACTTGGCTGTTGTGGGCATACTCGATCCAGGCCAGATGGTGACTCCAGGCCGCAGGATGTGCGGTAGGTGACACACCGAAGGGCCTGCTCCAACTCCTGGTGGGCCCGCTCTGCCTGGCCGTTGGTCTGGGGGTGGTACCCGGACGAGAGACTCACGGTGGCCCCCAGCGCCTTGCAGAAACTCTTCACACCTGTGAAGAGAACTGGGGACCACGATCTGATACAATGTCCGATGGTATCCCATGCAGCCGCATGACGTGGTGAACCAGGAGGTCTGCCGTCCTCCTGGGCCGTCGGGAGCTTCGGGAGGGCCACGAAGTGGGCCCGCCTTGGAGAACCAGTCCACTATCGTGAGAATCACGGTGTTGCCCTGGGACGGCGGGAGGCCCGTGATGAAATCCAGGCCGATGTGAGACCAGGGCGATGAGGCACTGGCAGGGGTTGGAGGAGGCCCGTCGTCCTCCGATGGTCCTGCCTTGCACCTGGCGCAGATTGTACAGGGCCTGGATGTAGTCCCGGACGTCCGGTTTTCCAGGGACGCCCACCAGAAGCGCTGCTGGACTACTGCCACGGCCTACGCACTCCGGGATGACAGGAGAGCTTGGACCCGTGACAGAAGTCCAATACGGCAGCTCTAGCCTCTGGGGTGACGTACAGTCTGTTCTTGGAGCCAGTCCCCGGTCTGGGCTCCTGTCAGGGCCTCCCGGACGGTCTTCTCCAGTCCCAGGTACGGGTGGCCACGACAGGTGGCCTCGGGGATGATGGTCTCGGTGGGGTTCGACAGCCCCGCTTTGGCTTCTTCTTCGTGCACCCGGGACAATGCATCCGATTTTGTTTCTTGGTCCCGGGGCGATACGTGATCTGGAAGTCAAAGCGCCCGAAGAACAGAGACCAGCAGGCTTGCCTGGGGTTCAGCCGCTTGGCGGTCCGGATGTACTCCAGGTTCCGATGGTCCGTGAAAACCGTGAAGGGCAACGATGCCCCCTCCAGCAGGTGTCTCCACTCTTCAAGAGCCTCCTTCACTGCAAGAAGTTCCCGATTGCCGACGTCATAGTTCCGTTCAGCTGGGGTCAACCTGCGGGAATAAAAGGCACAAGGATGGAGAACTTTATCAGCCTCCACGCTCTGGGACAGCACGGCTCCTATCCCTGAGTCAGAGGCGTCCACTTCTACTATGTACTGGCGATCAGGATCAGGCTGCACCAGAACTGGTGCAGTCGAGAACCGGCGTTTCAACTCCTGGAACGCGGCTTCGCACCGATCCGACCAGGCGAAGGGGACCTTGGTGGAGGTCAGGGCAGTCAGGGGGCTAACTACCTGACTGTAACCTTTAATGAACCTCCTGTAAAAATTTGCAAAGCAGAGGAACTGCTGTAGTTTCCTGCGGCTTGTTGGTTGGGGCCACTCTCTCACCGCCGCAACCTTAGCCGGATCAGGGGCGACGGAGTTGGAGGAGATGATGAACCCCAGGAAGGACAAAGAAGTGCGGTGGAACTCACACTTCTCGCCCTTCACAAACAGCCGGTTCTCCAACAACCGCTGTAGGACCTGACGTACATGCTGGGACATGGGTCTCAGGGTCCGGGGAAAAGATGAGTATATCGTCCAGATATACAAAGACGAACCGATGCAGGAAGTCCCGCAAGACGTCATTTACCAAAGCTTGGAACGTCGCGGGGGCATTAGTGAGGCCGAACGGCATGACCAGGTACTCAAAATGACCTAACGGGGTGTTGAATGCCGTCTTCCATTCATCTCCCTTCCGGATCCGAACCAGGTGGTACACGTTTCTAAGATCCAATTTTGTAAAGATTTGGGCTCCATGCAGGGGCGTGAACACTGAATCCAACAGAGGTAACGGGTATCGGTTGCAAACCGTGATCTCGTTCAGCCCTCTGTAACCAATGCATGGACGGAGTCCGCCGTCTTTTTTACCCACAAAAAAGAAACCAGCACCCATCGGGGAGGTGGAGTTCCGGATCAGCCCGGCAGCTAAGGAGTCCCGGATGTAGGTCTCCATTGATTCGCGTTCCGGACGTGAGAGGTTGTACAACCTACTGGACGGGTACTCAGCGCCCGGGACCAAATCGATGGCGCAATCATACGGTCGGTGCGGAGGAAGAGTGAGCGCCAGATCTTTGCTGAAAACGTCAGCAAGATCATGGTACTCCTTTGGCACCGCCGATAGATTGGGGGGGACTTTGACCTCCTCATTAGCCGTAGTGCCGGGAGGAACCGAGGATCCTAAACACTCCCGGTGGCAGGTTTCGCTCCACTGCGTCACAACCCCGGACGGCCAATCTATCCGGGGATTGTGCTTCACCATCCATGGAAAGCCCAAATCACTCGGGAGGTAGATGGTGTTACATGGAACACCATCTCCTCCCCGTGATTCCCAGACACAACCAAAGTCACTGGTTGTGTCTGATGTGTGATTAATGGAAGCAGGGTGCCATCTAGTGCTCGCACCTGCAATGGTGCCGGCAGAGCCACCAGGGGGAGCCCTACTTCCTTTGCCCATCTGCTGTCCAGCAGATTCCCTTCTGACCCCGTGTCTACCAGTGCTGGGGCGTGAATGGTTAAATCCACACAAAGGATTGTTACTGGGATTCGTGCAGATTTGCGGGGTCTTTCCGCGTGTGTGTTATGGCCCACCCTTAGCCCAGTTTCTAAGGACGGGCGTTGTAGTTTGACCGTTCAGGGCAGTCCTTCTGCATGTGCTCACAAGAGCCGCAGACAAAACACTCCCCGTGGGCCAGCCTCCTTTGTCTGACATTTGTCTTCACTTTGGCCCTGCTCGTGTCCATAGCCTCCTCAGCAGGGGAGCTGTAGCCACACGGAGCTCTCTGGCAGTGAAGCGTGGGGACGACGTCACCTTGTCGGAACCGGAAGGGAGAGGGACGGCTCGTGCCCGGTCACGCCCCCCGGCCTGCTCCCGATGATGCTCGTTTAAACGGTTGTCTAAGCGTATAACCAAATCGACAAGCCCGTCAAAATCCCGCGGTTCTTCCTTAGCCAGTAGGTGCTCCTTAAGGACCGGGGACAGTCCATTTACAAAGGCGGCGCGGAGCACGACGTTATTCCAGCCGGACCTCGCTGCCGCGATGCGGAAGTCGACTGCATACTCGGCTGCACTACGGCGCCCCTGTCTCATAGACAGCAGCACGTTCGAAGCGGTCTCGCCTCTGTTGGGATGATCAAACACTTGTTTGAACTCCCGTACAAACCCAGTATAAGACGTTAGGAGCCGTGAATTCTGCTCCCAAAGCGCCGTAGCCCAAGCGCGTGCCTCTCCTCGAAGCAGATTAATAACATAAGCTACCCGGCTAGCGTCTGATGCGTACATGACAGGGCGCTCCACCTCCAAATCACACACTCGTGCAGCTCTTGATTAACCACTTATCTGTTTGGAGAGTGAGGCGCAGTCGTCGTAGTCACGCCAAACGCCAAAATCCCAGATAAGGCAACGACCACAGGACAATGGCTGCAAATGAGATCTAGATTAGTACACAACGTGTCAGTCAGCAGAGAAATTACCTCTTTGTAGTCGATTTCTCGGCGGGGAGGTGGAGTTGCAGTCCGGCTTAAGTAGTGGTGTAGATGAGTGACAGCTGGTGTGATGAGTGACAGCTGTCATTTCCTCTGGGTCTGACGCCCTCTCGTGCTTGGAGCCCGCACTCCATGCAGGGCGCCCTCTGGTGGTAGTGAGCCAGCAGTACCTCCTTTTCAGCGGCCCACATAATTCAATGGACGTCAACATTACTTGACCTTTAATTTAGAGACCAAGCATTCAACACAGTTAAAACTATTCCATGTATTAATCCAAGTAGCTCAATCAACAATTTGCACCATTTTTTGCTAAAATTGGAGCAACTTTAATTTTGACCCCTGTACAAACTGAAATCGACCTTTGTCACCATTCTTGCTGTTTTTACCCCATAACATTCATTGTCCAAACTATACCTTTTTGGAATCTTTATGATCAGACAAATAATGTGGTATAGCTCTCAATATGATTGCAGCATTTTTATATTTTGACCCCTATGTAAATTTTCAATTGACCCCTACATGGCCGCCTATTGAAAATTCAAGTGTCCCGTCACTTTTTCAAAAGAGTAATGTCTAAGGAGTATTTGTGCTGGATTTTGTGCTTGTATCACCATGTGAAGTATTGTTTCAGTTATTTGCTGCACTAAAAAATGTGACAGGAGAACAAAAAGAAGAAGTTCCAGTGTGTTTTGGGGCTCGGTGGGTTCAGAGCTGTGATCAGCTGCAATGATTTGATTTGAAGCTGCTGCTGAAAATCCAACGCAGACTGACCTCAAATCACTGGACTGAGCACATCTCCTCTAACGCCGCGGAGGTTTTACGCACTCATTATTCCTGTTTTCTTCATCAAAGTGACACGAGTGCTGATGAGCCTTTGACCAAACTTTCAGTCTGTTTATCCACAAACATGGCCTGTTGGCCACGCCCCCCACACGACAGGATGTTTGTTTTTGTAATAATACAACCCCAATTCCAATGAAGTTGGGACTTTGTGTGAAATGTAAATAAAAACAGAATACAAGAATACAATGATTTTCAAATCCTCTTCAACCTATATTCAATTGAATACACCACAAAGACAAGATGTTTAATGTTCAAACTGATAAACTTTATTGTTTTTGTGTAAATATTTGCTCATTTTGAATGGATGCCTGCAACACGTTTCAAAAAAAGACTGGGAAAGTTGATAAATGCTCAAAGAACACCTGTTTGGAACATTCCACAGGTGAACAGGTTAATTGGAAACAGGTGAGTGTCATGATTAGAGAGAAAAGTAGAGAGATACCCTCTCTACTTTTAAGATTAGGCTTAAAACTTTCCTTTTCGCTAAGGCTTATAGTTAGGGCTGGATCGGGTGACCCTGGACCATCCCTTGGTTATGCTGCTTTAGACGTAGATTGTGGGGGGGTTCCCATGATGCACTGTTTCTTTCTCTTTTTGCTCCGTATGCATCACTCTGCATTTAATCATTAGTGATCGATCTCTGCCCCCCTTCACGGCATGTCTTTTTCCTGGTTTTTTCCCTCAGCCCCAACCAGTCTCAGCAGAAGACTGAGCCTGGTTCTGCTGGAGGTTTCTTCCTGTTAAAAGGGAGTTTTTCCTTCCCACTGTTGCCAGGTGCTTGCTCATAGGGGGTCGTTTTGACCGTTGGGGTTTTTCATAATTATTGTATGGCCTTGCCTTACAATATGGAGCACCTTGGGGCAACTGTTTGTTGTGATTTGGCGCTATATAAGAAAAAAGTTGATTGATTGATTGATTGATGATTGGGTATAAAATGAGCATCCCCAAAAGTCTCAGCCGTTCACAAGTAAAGATGGGGTGAGGATCACCACTTTGTGAACAACTGTGTGAAAAAATAGTCCAACATTTTAAAAACAATTTTTCTCAGCGTTCAATTGCAAGGAATTTAGGGATTCCATCATCTACAGTCCATAATATAATCAGAAGATTCAGAGAATCTGGAGAACTTTCTACACGTAAGCAGCAAGGCTGAAAACCAACATTGAATGCCCGTGACCTTTGATCCCTCAGGGGGCACTGCATTAAAAACTACCATGCAAAGTGAAAGTAAAACATCAACAACATCCAGAAACACCGCCGCCTTCTCTGGACCCAAGCTCATTTGAAATGGACAGACGCAAAGTGGAAAAGTGTGCTGTGGTCTGATGAGTCCACATTTCAAATTGTTTTTGGAAATCATGGACGTCGTGTCCTCTGGACAAAAGAGGAAAAAGACCATCCAGATTGTTACCAGTGCAAAGTTCAAAAGCCAGCATCTGTGATGGTATGGGGGTGTGTTAGTGCCCATGGCATGGACAACTTACACATCTGTGATGGTATGGGGGTGTGTTAGTGCCCATGGGATGGACAACTTACACATCTGTATTTTTGGTAAGATTGTAATTCACGTCGGCAGTAATGACACCCGGTTACGCCAATCGGAGGTCACTAAAACTACAGCTTCTCTCCCTCTGCCATCCCCTCATTACCCCATCCCCGTAGAGACGGTGCCTGCTCCCAGACCACCAATAACCAGCAAAAATCTATTTAAGCATAAAAATTCAAAAAGAAAAAAATAATATAGCACCTTCAACTGCACCACAGACTAAAACAGTTAAATGTGGTCTATTAAACATTAGGTCTCTCTCTTCTAAGTCCCTGTTAGTAAATGATATAATAATTGATCAACATATTGATTTATTCTGCCTTACAGAAACCTGGTTACAGCAGGATGAATATGTTAGTTTAAATGAGTCAACACCCCCGAGTCACACTAACTGCCAGAATGCTCGTAGCACTGGCCGAGGCGGAGGATTAGCAGCAATCTTCCATTCCAGCTTATTAATTAATCAAAAACCCAGACAGAGCTTTAATTCATTTGAAAGCTTGACTCTTAGTCTTGTCCATCCAAATTGGAAGTCCCAAAAAACCAGTTTTATTTGTTGTTATCTATCGTCCACCTGGTACTACTCATCACTAATTGAAGAAAATAAGAACAACCCCAGGTTTCTTTTCAGCACTGTAGCCAGGCTGACAAAGAGTCAGAGCTCTATTGAGCTGAGTATTCCTTTAACTTTAACTAGTAATGACTTCATGACTTTCTTTGCTAATAAAATTTTAACTATTAGAGAAAAAATTACTCATAACCATCCCAAAGACGTATCGTTATCTTTGGCTGCTTTCAGTGGTGCCGGTATTTGGTTAGACTCTTTCTCTCCGATTGTTCTGTCTGAGTTATTTTCATTAGTTACGTCATCCAAACCATCAACATGTTTATTAGACCCCATTCCTACCAGGCTGCTCAAGGAAGCCCTACCATTATTTAATGCTTCGATCTTAAATATGATCAATCTATCTTTGTTAGTTGGCTATGTACCACAGGCTTTTAAGGTGGCAGTAATTAAACCATTACTTAAAAAGCCATCACTTGACCCAGCTATCTTAGCTAATTATAGGCCAATCTCCAACCTTCCTTTTCTCTCAAAAATTCTTGAAAGGGTAGTTGTAAAACAGCTAACTGATCATCTGCAGAGGAATGGTCTATTTGAAGAGTTTCAGTCAGATTTTAGAATTCATCATAGTACAGAAACAGCATTAGTGAAGGTTACAAATGATCTTCTTATGGCCTCAGACAGTGGACTCATCTCTATGCTTGTTCTGTTAGACCTCAGTGCTGCTTTTGATACTGTTGACCATAAAATTTTATTACAGAGATTAGAGCATGCCATAGGTATTAAAGGCACTGCGCTGCGGTGGTTTGAATCATATTTATCTAATAGATTACAATTTGTTCATGTAAATGGGGAATCTTCTTCACAGACTAAGGTTATTTATGGAGTTCCACAAGGTTCTGTGCTAGGACCAATTTTATTCACTTTATACATGCTTCCCTTAGGCAGTATTATTAGACGGCATTGCTTAAATTTTCATTGTTACGCAGATGATACCCAGCTTTATCTATCCATGACGCCAGAGGACACACACCAATTAGCTAAACTGCAGGATTGTCTTACAGACATAAAGACATGGATGACCTCTAATTTCCTGCTTTTAAACTCAGATAAAACTGAAGTTATTGTACTTGGCCCCACAAATCTTAGAAACATGGTGTCTAACCAGATCCTTACTCTGGATGGCATTACCCTGACCTCTAGTAATACTGTGAGAAATCTTGGAGTCATTTTTGATCAGGATATGTCATTCAAAGCGCATATTAAACAAATATGTAAGACTGCTTTTTTGCATTTACACAATATGTCTAAAATTAGAAAGGTCTTGTCTCATAGTGATGCTGAAAAACTAATTCATGCATTTATTTCCTCTAGGCTGGACTATTGTAATTCATTATTATCAGGTTGTCCTAAAAGTTCCCTAAAAAGCCTTCAGTTAATTCAAAATGCTGCAGCTAGAGTACTGACGGGGACTAGAAGGAGAGAGCATATCTCACCCATATTGGCCTCTCTTCATTGGCTTCCTGTTAATTCTAGAACAGAATTTAAAATTATTCTTCTTACTTATAAGGTTTTGAATAATCAGGTCCCATCTTATCTTAGGGACCTCGTAGTACCATATCACCCCAATAGAGTGCTTCGCTCTCAGACTGCAGGCTTACTTGTAGTTCCTAGGGTTTGTAAGAGTAGAATGGGAGGCAGAGCCTTCAGCTTTCAGGCTCCTCTCCTGTGGAACCAGCTCCCAATTCAGATCAGGGAGACAGACACCCTCTCTACTTTTAAGATTAGGCTTAAAACTTTCCTTTTTGAAAAAGCTTATAGTTAGGGCTGGATCAGGTGACCCTGAACCATCCCTTAGTTATGCTGCTATAGACTTAGACTGCTGGGGGGTTCCCATGATGCACTGAGTGTTTCTTTCTCTTTTTGCTCTGTATGCACCACTCTGCATTTAATCATTAGTGATCGATCTCTGCTCCCCTCCACAGCATGTCTTTTTCCTGATTCTCTCCCTCAGCCCCAACCAGTCCCAGCAGAAGACTGCCCCTCCCTGAGCCTGGTTCTGCTGGAGGTTTCTTCCTGTTAAAAGGGAGTTTTTCCTTCCCACTGTCGCCAAGTGCTTGTTCACAGGGGGTCGTTTTGACCGTTGGGGTTTTACATAATTATTGTATGGCCTTGCCTTACAATATAAAGCGCCTTGGGGCAACTGTTTGTTGTGATTTGGCGCTATATAAATAAAATTGATTGAAAATTGATTGATTGATCTGTGATGGCACCATCAATGCTGAAAGGTACATCCAGGTTTTGGAGCAACACATGCCGCCATCCAAGCAACGTCTTTTTCAGGAACGTCCCTGTTTATTTCAGCAAGACAATGCCAAGACACATTCTGCACGTGTTACAACAGCGTGGCTTCGTAGTAAAAGAGTGCAGGTACTAGACTGACCTGCCTGCAGTCCAGACTTGTCGTCCACTGAAAATGTGTGGCGCATTATGAAGCGCAAAATACAACAACAGAGACCCCGGACTGTTGAACAACTGAAGTCGTACATCAAGCAAGAATGGGAAAGAATTCCAGAGTTCCTTCTTGGTGACCGTGCCTGTTTTTCTCGACCTTGCCTTTGTCTCAGTCCTTGTAACTCTGGTTGCTGTGCTCTGACCTCAGCCTGTATTTTTGGATGACGTCCTTGCTTTACACGTGCCTGTACCTTCGCCTCACTGACTGCCTTTTTGTGTACTCGACCCACTGCCTGAATCTTTGATAAAGCCTTTTATATTGTGCCACCTGCTTGTGCGTGTGCATTGTGCCTCCTACCACCTGCTGTGTCCAGCTCCCCTGAGAACCACAACAGTATCCAATTGAATATAGGTTGAAGAGGATTTGCAAATCACTGTATTCTGTTTTTATTTACATTTTACACAACATCCTAACTTCATTGGAGTTGGGGTTGTATATCAGTTGTTTTTTTTGTTTTTTTAATGCATCACCAAACAATGAAAAAAGATTTATACATGTTTTGATTAATGGATACAGGTTTATGAAAAATGATGAATGATTTCCAAATAATCAAAGTTGACATGTGAAGTCAGATCACAAAAAAAAGTTGTGTAAATTGGGAACTCTTCAATACCTTCAAATTAAAGGGGGCAGTTTTGACTTTCAGCTCTAACGTGCTGTGAAAAATAAAAGAACAAACTTTGTCCAAATACATCTGGACCAGAGGGCACAAACTAGAAATAAAAATCAGAATCAACATTTAAGTATTAAACTGTGATCCTGATCCAGTGGCTCATTAATATGATTATCAGAATATTTATTAGCAAATACTGTAGAGATTAATTCTGACATCAGTTTGTGTTCAAACACACAAAACTCTGAAAATCAACACTGTCGCTGTTCGTATGTAAATATTTGTTCAAGTCTCTCGTTATTTCCTGGATTATTTCACCTGTGCCGCCTTCGTACCGTGAATAATCCCCGAAAACGCTCCCAGACGTCAACCTTGTCCAGTACTGACTCATTTGACACTTGAGACTGATACCGCACGTGTGCACTCAGTCATAATGGTTTACTACAAACTGTGCTGTTGCTGCTGCAGCGACCTCTAGCCCTCACACTGTATTACTACATACTTATATATCTAATTTGTTGAAGCAGTTTCTAGTGGAGCTCGTTGGTTGAGGTTTGTGGTGACACCAGGGGGCAGCAGGTGAACACGTGAAGTGGGCGGGGCTAGTTTTTTGGTGAAGTGGTCACTTGTGAGTCAGTCAATCACTTACTTATCAATAAGTGAACAGACTAATGGCTGGGATGATGAAGGGCTGCGCTCCAGCATCATGTCCTCAAACACCTATCAGGAATGTTGTGGTTTGGGAGGTTTTCTCCTGACATCCGCAGGGGGCGCCACTGAGTCCCGGCATTTACTTTTATTCCTGCATGTGACCAGCTGCTGTGACGTCTGGATCAAATCACCGTGGAAATGTCATATTTGGGTCATGAGCCAACAGCTGTTTCTAAAGCACAAATAACTTTGAGGAGCAGCGGACTGTGTTCGAGACCGACCTCCAGGGCCAGACGTGGCTCATTAAACCCACCTGATCGCTAGTGACACATTGCGGTGCACAAACAAGAACAGCCACGAGCTTAAAGGTTCAGTTCTCATGAGGCACAAAATGAAAGTGAACACCAGTCAATGTTCACAGCTGCATTTCCACCA
Source organism: Thalassophryne amazonica (assembly GCF_902500255.1). Lineage (NCBI taxonomy): Eukaryota > Metazoa > Chordata > Actinopteri > Batrachoidiformes > Batrachoididae > Thalassophryne > Thalassophryne amazonica. The sequence goes on along the minus strand of NC_047115.1, from coordinate 3,320,808 downwards.
AGAACCAGCAACCAGCAGGGGGCGACTCACCGTCCTTGATCCTCCCCGCCAGAGCTTCAGCACTGAAGCCAGCAAACACCACGGTGTGCACAGCGCCGATACGAGCACAAGCCAACATGGCTGCCACTGCCAGCGGCGACATGGGCATGTACACGGCCACCCGGTCCCCCCTGTGGACCCCATAGCTCTTCAGCGTGTTGGCGAGGCGGCAGGTCATCTCGTGCAGCGCTCTGTGGGACAAACACGAGTCTTCATGAAGCTTTGGTTCAAATTACAGTTTTACTGAATAAGAAATGAGTTGTTTTTATCTGTGGAGAGAAAAAAAGAGCAAAAATGTGAAAAGTGTTTTTGTTTTGTTGACGCTGCCGAAGCGACGGCCTGCAGAACTCAATTTAACAGATTCCGGCAATACAATTAAATGTGTCTCAAGATGTAAAAAATTAGATGTCACCTATCAGACAGCCTGAGATCATTTTATGTCCACTTATCAGAGAAGAAATTAATTATTTTTAGGTGATAAAAACACTGAAATTATTTTAAGTCTGCTGCAGTTTATGAGAAAATGTTTTTAATTAGGATTTATGTTCAGTGATAACTTATCTCATTTATTTTATTTTTTTGGACAAGGAATGTTTGAACAAAGAAGAAAAACAAACATCAAACTACATTTTCATCAGTTTGATGGTGCCTAAAACTTTGGCACAGCTTGACCGGTCAGTGACAGTTAAAGTCCAGCGGTCAAAGATCAGACTTCTGCCACTGCGGGCTTCACACTAGGAGTAAGACAGAAGCTGATATCCTGTCAATAAAGATGGTTATCATCTGCATAGAGGGAGAGAATGTAATTATGCTTCTTTAACTTCTGTTTATAACCTCCGTCAACAAAGTAGATAACTAATGGTATGGCTACAACAGTAAACGCACTGTGATTGGCTGATTTCCAGTCTGATATTTTCCCATATCAGACTGTTACCATGACAACCGGTCTGGATCGCGTATCAGATTCGCGACTTTGCTTGCAATTTTCATGCCATGAAATAAAACTAAAGAAAAAGCAACAAGGAAGATAAAGATAAACTTTATTGATCTCACAGAGGAGAAATTCACCTGTTACGTCAGCTCTTAAAAAACACACAAAGTGGGTGCAAGTAGAAGAAAATGTTCATCAAACAGTGTGTGCAAAGAGAAGCAATAATAATAATACTACTTGTAACAGTACAAGACATAAGAAATGAGGTAGAAATAGAATATATATATATATATATATATATATATATATATATATATATATATATATATATACACACACACACACACACACACACACACACACACACACACACGTGTATGTGTGTGCACCCACACATATCCATATACATATGCATATATATATATAAACATGATGAAGACAAGGAACACCCCCGACCTTTAACCCTGCTGTCATCTGCATTTCATCCTTTTTTTTTTTTTCTTCTGGCTGGCACCATCATGGACCGTGGAAACTATCACAGGACGTGTTGTTGTCCACGTCATACGTGGGTATCAGCACATGTGTCATCTGTCAACATTCAAGTCAAAGGACATGAAAGAAGCCAGCAGCATAGTATGTCCAAATTCTGTCCGTACGACTCGCTCACTGACTACGTACAACCGATTATTTTACGATGTTTTATTATCCTAAAATCTGTGTGAGTGAGACAGAGACACAGACAGACAGAGACGAGTTTGTAATTCACCTTCAGGTCCAGATGTGATGTGTTCAAATGCCCAGCAGGAGGACGTGATGTGCACGTGTCCTCAGATCACAGTCAAACAACATGCATGTTTAAGGACAGTGTCCACAGTAAGACAGCCTCAAAAAGCAAGATGGACAAAAGGTCCCCGAGTTCTGACTGTCAACCACCCAGACAGACAAATGGTCCATCCCCACATCTCCAGAATAACTGTCTATCTGCGGCAGCCAGGTCAAAAGTGGGCGTGCCCTTGACCTTCTCCAGGTGCAAGGATCCATGATCCAGGACACATGGACTAAATGTGGTGTCTGATGTTCCCTCACAGTGTCAGTGATCCTCCTCATCTGAGTCTCACTAAGTCACTGTTCATTGGACACAGAGACCTGGTCCGAGTGCAGGAACCTCCAAACAGACTGAGTATCAAAGATCATAAGGACCACACAGTAATGAGGCCACGTGGAGGCTGAAGGACAAGAGAAGCTCTCTGCTGCACGAGGTTCCCCCCCAACTCATCCGTCTCTCACACCAAGTCCTGGATTCAGGTCTCAGTAACATCATTTCACAGGAGAAAGGAGCAGGCTGGACGTGGCCTCACTGAGCCGCAGAACCTGTTGCCGTGGGAAACGGACAGTGCTGCAGGTTCTGCTGCTGAAAAAGGCAAAGCCGGATCAGCAGCAGGGGCAACCTGAACTGTGAGGCAACGTGAACGTGGATCTATTTCTGTGCCAGTGACGCTCGGAAAAAGAGCCGCAACACTTCACCGGACAGGAATAGATACCGGAGCGATCACGAGTATGTGGCACTCAAACAACATCCCTGCTTCTAAGGACAAGATAACAGAGAACAAACACGTGACCCAGAGGACCAGATAACAGAGAACAAACACGTGACCCAGAGGGCAAGATAACAGAGAACAAACACGTGACCCAGAGGACCAGATAACAGAGAACAAACACGTGACCCAGAGGGCAAGATAACAGAGAACAAACACGTGACCCAGAGGGCAAGATAACAGAGAACAAACACGTGACCCAGAGGACCAGATAACAGAGAACAAACACGTGACCCAGAGGGCAAGATAACAGAGAACAAACACGTGACCCAGAGGACCAGATAACAGAGAACAAACACGTGACCCAGAGGACCAGATAACAGAGAACAAACACGTGACCCAGAGGACCAGATAACAGAGAACAAACACGTGACCCAGAGGACCAGATAACAGAGAACAAACACGTGACCCAGAGGGCAAGATAACAGAGAACAAACACGTGACCCAGAGGACCAGATAACAGAGAACAAACACGTGACCCAGAGGACCAGATAACAGAGAACAAACACGTGACCCAGAGGGCAAGATAACAGAGAACAAACACGTGACCCAGAGGACCAGATAACAGAGAACAAACACGTGACCCAGAGGGCAAGATAACAGAGAACAAACACGTGACCCAGAGGACCAGATAACAGAGAACAAACACGTGACCCAGAGGACAAGATAACAGAGAACAAACACGTGACCCAGAGGGCCAGATAACAAACACGTGACCCAGAGGGCAAGATAACAGAGAACAAACACGTGACCCAGAGGACCAGATAACAGAGAACAAACACGTGACCCAGAGGACCAGATAACAAACACGTGACCCAGAGGACCAGATAACAGAGAACAAACACGTGACCCAGAGGGCAAGATAACAGAGAACAAACACGTGACCCAGAGGGCAAGATAACAGAGAACAAACACGTGACCCAGAGGGCAAGATAACAGAGAACAAACACGTGACCCAGAGGACCAGATAACAGAGAACAAACACGTGACCCAGAGGACCAGATAACAGAGAACAAACACGTGACCCAGAGGACCAGATAACAGAGAACAAACACGTGACCCAGAGGGCAAGATAACAGAAAACAAACACGTGACCCAGAGGGCAAGATAACAGAGAACAAACACGTGACCCAGAGGACCAGATAACAGAGAACAAACACGTGACCCAGAGGACCAGATAACAGAGAACAAACACGTGACCCAGAGGACCAGATAACAGAGAACAAACACGTGACCCAGAGGACCAGATAACAGAGAACAAACACGTGACCCAGAGGACCAGATAACAGAGAACAAACACGTGACCCAGAGGACCAGATAACGGAGAACAAACACGTGACCCAGAGGACCAGATAACAGAGAACAAACACGTGACCCAGAGGACCAGATAACAGAGAACAAACACGTGACCCAGAGGACCAGATAACAGAGAACAAACACGTGACCCAGAGGACCAGATAACAAACACGTGACCCAGAGGGCAAGATAACAAACACGTGACCCAGAGGACCAGATAACAGAGAACAAACACGTGACCCAGAGGACAAGATAACAGACAACAAACACGTGACCCAGAGGGCAAGATAACAAACACGTGACCCAGAGGACCAGATAACAGAGAACAAACACGTGACCCAGAGGGCAAGATAACAAACACGTGACCCAGAGGACCAGATAACAGAGAACAAACATGTGACCCAGAGGGCAAGATAACAGAGAACAAACACGTGACCCAGAGGGCAAGATAACAGAAAACAAACACGTGACCCAGAGGACCAGATAACAGAGAACAAACACGTGACCCAGAGGACCAGATAACAGAGAACAAACACGTGACCCAGAGGGCAAGATAACAGAGAACAAACACGTGACCCAGAGGGCAAGATAACAGAGAACAAACACGTGACCCAGAGGGCAAGATAACAGAGAACAAACACGTGACCCAGAGGGCAAGATAACAGAAAACAAACACGTGACCCAGAGGGCAAGATAACAGAGAACAAACACGTGACCCAGAGGGCAAGATAACAGAGAACAAACACGTGACCCAGAGGACCAGATAACAGAGAACAAACACGTGACCCAGAGGACCAGATAACAGAGAACAAACACGTGACCCAGAGGACCAGATAACAGAACAAACACGTGACCCAGAGGGCAAGATAACAGAAAACAAACACGTGACCCAGAGGACCAGATAACAGAGAACAAACACGTGACCCAGAGGACCAGATAACAGAGAACAAACACGTGACCCAGAGGACCAGATAACAGAGAACAAACACGTGACCCAGAGGACCAGATAACGGAGAACAAACACGTGACCCAGAGGGCAAGATAACAGAGAACAAACACGTGACCCAGAGGGCAAGATAACAGAGAACAAACACGTGACCCAGAGGACCAGATAACAGAGAACAAACACGTGACCCAGAGGGCAAGATAACAGAGAACAAACACGTGACCCAGAGGACCAGATAACAGAGAACAAACACGTGACCCAGAGGACCAGATAACAGAGAACAAACACGTGACCCAGAGGGCAAGATAACAGAGAACAAACACGTGACCCAGAGGACCAGATAACAGAGAACAAACACGTGACCCAGAGGGCAAGATAACAGAAAACAAACACGTGACCCAGAGGACCAGATAACAGAGAACAAACACGTGACCCAGAGGGCAAGATAACAGAGAACAAACACGTGACCCAGAGGACCAGATAACAGAGAACAAACACGTGACCCAGAGGGCAAGATAACAGAGAACAAACACGTGACCCAGAGGGCAAGATAACAGAGAACAAACACGTGACCCAGAGGACCAGATAACAGAGAACAAACACGTGACCCAGAGGGCAAGATAACAGAGAACAAACACGTGACCCAGAGGACCAGATAACAGAGAACAAACACGTGACCCAGAGGACCAGATAACAGAGAACAAACACGTGACCCAGAGGACCAGATAACAGAGAACAAACACGTGACCCAGAGGACCAGATAACAGAACAAACACGTGACCCAGAGGACCAGATAACAGAACAAACACGTGACCCAGAGGGAAAGATAACAGAGAACAAACACGTGACCCAGAGGACCAGATAACAGAGAACAAACACGTGACCCAGAGGACAAGATAACAGAGAACAAACACGTGACCCAGAGGGAAAGATAACAGAGAACAAACACGTGACCCAGAGGACCAGATAACAGAGAACAAACACGTGACCCAGAGGACCAGATAACAGAGAACAAACACGTGACCCAGAGGACCAGATAACAGAACAAACACGTGACCCAGAGGGCAAGATAACAGAGAACAAACACATGACACAGAGGGAAAGATAGCACACAAGAAACAGCCCCTCCCACACGTGTGTGGCGTGTCGTGGCAACCATGTGATGAGTGAAGTTGAGTTGCCACATTTGCAGGATGGCGTGACGTGTTTGTGGTGTCTGATGGTTTTACCTGTAAGTGATCTTCTCCTCTGTTCCGGGTTCATCTCGTTCCCAGATCAGAGCCACTCGGTCTGGATGCTTGTCCACGTGGACGTCCAGACAGTTAACTGACAGACAGACAGACGTCAATCAAACACTGCAGCTGACTGAAAGCATTCACACTTAATCTAACTTCTTCTTAACTTAATCTAAATTTTTCTTCTTTGTTATCATTATTAATCTAAGTTGTTTTATCATGTTGCAGCATCTTTAGTCTTCAGCAGTGACATGTAGTTAAACAGGATGTGATGTCACAGGCATGCAATAGCCACGCCTCCTCTAATTGCACAAATTCAGAGGCTGAAGCTTGTTTTATGTACGATGTAAAGACACGCCTACAAATGCTTGCAGGTTGGCTCCACCCACATTTTGTGTGAGAAATTTGGGTTTATTTAAAACAAACTTCTCACCATTTGAAGAGTTGAAGAACGTAAAGAGCCGCTGCTTAAACGATGTTTACGGAGAACATGTGCTAATGGATGAGGTGCGGCTCACTGATGATGTCATTTCCTGGCCAATACTTCTCCTTTTGGGTCAACAGCAGCTGACCAGCTCCTAACCCCAACCTCAGTGTCTTTGCTGAATGGCTTCTCTTTGCAGAGCTTTGCTGCTTCTTGTCCAAGTTTCAGCCTCTGAACCTGGTTCCTCCACAGGAGAAACTTCTGGAAAGTCGCTACTTTCCACCATCTTGCATGCACAGCGCCCTGGGGGCGGTCCTTACTGTGTCTCAATGAACCAGATTCACAGGGTGGGACTTCTGTGCACTAAACGTGCTCGTGCAGCTGGCCTTTATATGTAAATGAGGAAGAGAAAAGCTGGCATTCAAACACACGCAGAGGGAGTGTTGCTCCGTCCTCCTGCACAGGACACGTCAAACCACGAGAACTTGACATCAAAAGTATCAGTCGTCTGCTATATTCATGTTAAAATATCACTCTTAAGAGAAAGCCCTATAATGACAGCTCGGGTTCGGGCTCCTCTCTACTGCCACATTGCAACAGAACAGATGTGCTGGTAAAGAAAAAAACACAGAACTTTAAATAAGAAAATAGAAAATAGAAATTTAAATATCAAATCAAACAAAGCCAGCTCCTACAGCCCACGAGCAGACAGGTGTGGGAGGGGCTTGCCGCCTCACAAATCACATCTGATTGGATTAAATCTGTGAGCGCGCCTCAGAAGGCACAAGGAGGAAAAACTGAGTCCTGATAAGCCCGTTTATCAGGTGTGGTGCTGGTTCTGGTTCGAGAGATGACATGATTCACATGAACCCAGTGTGGGTCATCTGGTTACAGCGCACGTGTGCAGACGGGTTCACTTCACCTGTGATTGGCTGTTGCGGAGTCATGTGACTTCACAGTAAACCATGACTCACATTTACTCAAAACCTGCTTAAGAGCTTTTCCGGTTGGACCTGATCTGGATCCAGTTCGCCTGTGGGGCAGGTCCTGATCTCTGCAGATATGTGCGCTCTAATGAACACATGTTCATGTCTCCTCCACAGGATGTTGATTTTGCACAAGTTTAACGTCCTGTGTGGACTTTATGTTGAAATAAGATGTAATCTCCTTTTAGGATTACATTTGATCTGGAAGGTTTTTCCTGCTTTTTATTGATGATCTTTTTTCTGATTTAAAGGTGCAAAAATAAAAGTTTATACTGACTTCAAGCTGCAAATATGTCAAGTAGCCACGTGCACAAACACGTGCAGGTTTTTTTTTCTTTTAGATAATAAAACTGTGTTTATTAAGACTGTGATTGAAAATTAATCCCAAAACTGGATTTCAGAGTCCAGATCCACTTTGTGGTCCACGCAGGAGGTTTGAACAAATAATCATTTATGGGACAAGAACTGAGACAGAAAACTTTAAATCTGATAAAACACCAATCATCCTGATTGGAATATTATTGGATCATAAAAAATAAAATAAAAAACCCACAAAGATGAAAAAACTCACATCAGAAAAATGTTGGAGATTAACACCTGTGTGTTTTCTAGTCCGTCCCTTCACAGCAGATCTGATCTGCATGTTCATTTGGCACAAGTTTTACACCAGGTCTTCATGACGTAACTCCACATCACACAGAGAACAGCGACAAAACCCCCCCCCCAAAAAAACAAAACAAAACCATATATATCTATATATATCTATATATATATATATATATATATATATAGATAGATAGATAGATAGATAGATAGATAGAGTTATTAATAGCCAAGTGGCCTCTGTGTGCATTTGTTCCGTGTGTTGCGTGTGCGTATCTTCAATCATGGACAAACAGGGGAGAGCTGACATTTGACATTTGGTATGTTTATGTATTTTGGGTCAGGGATGAACAGCGCCAAAACAGAACGTTGATAGGACAAATAGTTTTGGAGAAGCTACAGATATTAGTTAAGAACACTGAACAGTGCAGTAATTACATTCTGGACTCACACACCATTCCAGCAGGGGGCGATACATCATCTTTATATTAAAAGCGTGCATGCGTGTGTGATTTTATTTAGTAAGTTTAATGTAAGCACGTAATATAATTGTAAATACGTTAAGAATATATGGAAGGCACAAGAAAGTGAAAACACTTATTTCCATTGTGGTCCATTTAAAAATCAAATAGCAAAATTTGCAGTTTAATTGGTATCCCATGTACAATTTGCACATGTTCAATCAAACCCCTCTATTTTGTCACATGATAATTTCACAAAGACCACAATGGAAATAAGTGTTTTTTGTTGTTAATAATAATAATATATGAGAAAAAGGATATATTTACACATAAATAAAGCGTAGTTAACAGCTAGCTAGACCAACCAGTGACGACACCACGCTAATGTCCATGAGATGTCCTGTAAATGACTCCAGAGGTGTCACCAGTTTACAAAAATAACTTTCAGTTTTAGAAGGGTTTATTTCTCGCTAGCTTTTACATAATATCTGAAAAACATGTTTTAAATTTTATTATATATATATATATATATATACACACACAAACAAACAAACAAACTGGTTTTGGAGCGCCAGAGACACCAGTCAGTGATGTCACAGCGCCGCTCTACTCTGATTGGCTGTCACCCCAGCCCCTCAAAAAAAAAAAAAAAAAAGATTTACATGATTCATAGCACAATAAATATTAAACAGTTTATACGTTTAATTCATAAAAATCCACCTTATTAATCACTTTTTTTTACATTTGCATGAAGTTTTTTTTAAAGATACAGTGATTCAAACTCTTATTACTCATTAAATTCGATTTTAAAAACCAAAAGTAATTTTTTTTTTTTTTTTTAATACATATATTCATCAGTGAAACTGAATCATCCTGGGTCCTGGAGAGCAACCACAAGAGTCCAAGTCAACACCAAGACTTTGAGTTTTGGAGGACATGACCCCAAGACCTAAAAAACACCTCTGGACTCAGACTCTGCAGGACGATAAACTTTGGAATTTCTGAGAGAAAGACTGTTTGCTCCTTGTTGGCGCTCAGCGGGACGGACAGACGTCACAGGACGGGATTGAACATGATGGCACAAAGTGAGTCAACTCATTAATTTGTTCATTTTTAAAGTGTAAACTTTGTCTCATCTGAGACGAAGTCAAAATCAAGTAGAACTGATTTTAATTCAGAGACAAGACCAAGACCGGACACGAGGACAACAACAGCACCCCATCCATCGCACTGGGGGAGGGGGGTGCAGGTGGGCGTGTCCTCACCCACATGACTTTTGGCCGAGACCTTGACCTTCTCCAGCCTCTGGGGTGCTCCTCACTGAGACCGCTGTGTGCTGGATCATGCCCAGAGAACCACGTGGACACAGGGTCGTAGCTGAAGGTCCGTCTGTCCTCACGTCAGTCTCACTGAGTAATTTAACGCAGCATCAAAGACGGATCAAACACCTCATGTGTCCATTTGTTCCCTGCAGCGGAAAGTGTTGGGTTTGGACAACAGAACCAGAGATGAGTCAGTGAGAGTATGAACGAGTGCGTCGGTGAGCGAGTGACATTACTACGTGGTCAAACATGGAACTGCAGAATTAAAGAATGAATAGAAGGTGTGGCTGGGGCGGTTCCAAACTAAGTACAGTGCATGTTCCAAAATGGATTAAATTTATTTTGCTTCCTCAAACTTTGACACACAACACCCCATAATGACAGCATGCAAAAAAATTTTAATGTTTGCAAATTTCTAAATTAAAAAAAATAAGAAATGATGTGTACATAAGTATTCACACTTTGTTCAATACTGGGGTTTTGTAACAGATGGATCTGAACTTCTTCCATTTACAGATGATGGAGGCCACTGTGCTCATTGGGATCTTCAAAGCAGCACAAATATTTCTGTACCCTTCCGCAGATTTGTGCCTCCAGACAATCCTGTCTCAGAGGTCTACAGACAATTCCTTTGACTTCATGCTTGGTTTGTGATCTGACTGTCCACTGTGGGACCTTATATGGAGACAGGCATGTGTCTTTCAAAATCATGTCCAATCAACTGATTTTACTCCAGGTGGACTCCAATTAAGCTGAAGAAACATCTCAAGGATGATCAGTGGAAGCAGGAGGCACCTGAGCTCAATTTTGAGCTTCATGGCAAAGACTGTGAATACTTATGGACATGTGATTTATTAGTTTGAATTTTATTTTTAATAAATTTGCAAAAATGTAAAAAAAAAACAAAAAAAAAAAAACACAAAAACAACACACACACACGCACACACACAAACACACACACACACACACACGCACACACACAAACACACACACACACTTTTAACTGCTTATCCAGGATCGGGTCGCGGGGCAACACCTCTAGCAGGAAAAAGCCCTGCTAGACAAATTTAAAATAAAAAAAAATTCATGTTGTCATTGTGGGATATTGTAAGTAGAATTCTGAGGAAAAAGGACTTTTGTCCATTTTGGAATTCAGCTGTTCAACCACTTACTCCAATCAAGGGTCGTGGGAGGGGCTGGAGCCTATCCCAGCAGTCATAGAGCGCGGGGCGGGGTCCACCCAGGACAGGACGCCAGTCTGTCACAGGGCCACAGACAAACAAACACAGTCACACCCACACCTACCAGTCCATCTAACCCGCATGTCTTTGGATGTGGAAGGAAACCCACGCAAACACGGGAAGAACATGCAAACTCCACACAGAAAGGCCACAGGCAGGAATTGAACCCATGACCTTCTCGCCATGAGGCAACAGTGCTAACCACTAAGCCACCGTGCTGCCCATAAGATCTTCACTGTTACTTATAATAACCCAGGATTTTTTTTTTTTTTTTTTTTAAATCAGGGTGAGCTAGTGGAGCAGATATGCACAATATTTGAGGTGAATCGTGACTTTGACGATCAAAACATGAAATTTGGCACACACTTAGAGCACACCAACCAGATCATTTTTGGCTATAGGGGCATCACAGCGGCGGCCATTTTCCAAGATGGCTGCTGTGGGTTGTTATATCCGTTACTCAGGCTCTAGACCATCAAGGCTCATTATTTCAGTGGCTATTCCTACATATTCAAGGATGAGGAATGCAGTAGTACTATTTACATCATGCTAGCACCTACGTAACAGCATATGGCTAGCATTCAGGTAATTAAATAATTGCAAAATCATTAAAATATGTAATATTGATGATATTATACATGTTTTCAAACTGTGACTAATGAGAGTACAACACAGTACCATGTTTCATTAACGGGACCTGGTTAGTACTTGGATGGGAGACCTCTTTGGAACACCAGCGGCTGTGTGTGTTTCTCCAAGTAAAACTGGAGTTGCGTCAGGAAGGGCATCCGGCGTAAAACTTGTGCCAACTACCAATGTGGATCTGGCTGTATCCGCTGTCGCGACCCTGAACACGAAATGGGAGCAGCCGAATGGACAGCAGGTGTGTGTCAGTGGTCCGTGTCCCGCCCCTTAAATCCACATCAGCAATAAGAAAACAGGCTGTTTCAATGACAGGATGTGATGAGTCAAAATATTTTTCTTAAAACTTCAGAGATAAGTTATCGTTCTTCAAACACACGCCTCCCAGTGCAAGGAAATCTAAAAAGGGGATGTCCACGCCACCAAGTCAAGAGTCCGGAGTCCGGAATCTGTTTGCAGACTGGTGAAGAACGCTCAGTAACTCTGTACTCAGTACCTGTGTTTTTAATCGGTAAAAGTTTTCAATTCATTTTTGTTGATTTAGTGCTTTAGTGCACTTGTTTCCAGTGGGGAAGGTTTTCAGTTCTAACCCACCCCTGCCCATCGTCCATGTCAGGAAGGGTGCTGTAGCAAAGAACCAGGGTGCAGCCAAAGGGACGGACTTACACTCAAACACGGCACGCTGTGACAGCTCACTGGAGCATTTTGTGTTTACACCAGAGGTCTGAAACGGCCTACAGAACAGACCGGGAGGGGGACAGGTTCTAGTCCAGCAGGTGATTTCACTGATGAACTGATTCCATCTGCTCCAAGTGATGCCAATCAGTGAAATCACCTGCTAGACTAAAACCTGCGCCCCCTCAGCCCTTTCTGGAGTCTGTTTCAGACCTCTGGTTTACACCCTGCAGTGTTAAAAGACATTCTGACTTTCATGTGGAAAGGCCCGTGTGTGGTTCACATGTGCACACACGCTGCTTACATAAACACCTTCAGCATCCAGCAGGTTAATGATCAGTGAAAACAGGTACAGACAGAGTCATGTGACCGCCACCATAAACAGCCACACCTCCACCTTATCAGCAAAAAGTCACTCTGAGCCCCATGGCGAGGGGGTGGGGCTTACGGTCACCTGACCCTGTAGTAGATGCATAGTTAGTATTTGGTATTTTGAGTAGAACTGGGTGGACTCAGGGTGGAGCTGTGACCCATGCTGCTGGTTTAGAGTGACCTCTGACCTTCTGGGTGCTCACAAAACCAATCAGAGCAACAAACAATTTTTAAACAACTAAAAGAAGAAGTCATTTAAAAATCAAAGTAAATTAATTTCAGGAAATTATGTTTTTATTTTTAATCATCAATGTTTATTTTAAAACAACTCATAAAGCTTAAAAAAGAAGAAAAGGAAGCCCTTTAAAAAAATAACTAAAGGATTATTCCACTGAAGTTATTGTTCTTGGCCCCACAAATCTTAGAAACATGGTGTCCAACCAGATCCTTACTCTGGATGGCATTACCCTGACCTCTAGTAATACTGTGACAAATCTTGGAGTCATTTTTGATCAGGATATGTCATTCAAAGCGCATATTAAACAAATATGTAGGACTGCTTTTTTGCATTTACGCAATATCTCTAAAATCAGAAAGGTCTTGTCTCAGAGTGATGCTGAAAAACTAATTCATGCATTTATTTCCTCTAGGCTGGACTATTGTAATTCATTATTATCAGGTTGTCCTAAAAGTTCCCTAAAAAGCCTTCAGTTAATTCAAAATGCTGCAGCTAGAGTACTGACGGGGACTAGAAGGAGAGAGCATATTTCACCCATATTGGCCTCTCTTCATTGGCTTCCTGTTAATTCTAGAATAGAATTTAAAATTCTTCTTCTTACTTATAAGGTTTTGAATAATCAGGTCCCATCTTATCTTAGGGACCTCATAGTACCATATCACCCCAATAGAGCGCTTCGCTCTCAGACTGCAGGCTTACTTGTAGTTCCTAGGGTTTGTAAGAGTAGAATGGGAGGCAGAGCCTTCAGCTTTCAGGCTCCTCTCCTGTGGAACCAGCTCCCAATTCAGATCAGGGAGACAGACACCCTCTCTACTTTTAAGATTAGGCTTAAAACTTTCCTTTTTGCTAAAGCTTATAGTTAGGGCTGGATCAGGTGACCCTGAACCATCCCTTAGTTATGCTGCTATAGACGTAGACTGCTGGGGGGTTCCCATGATGCACTGTTTCTTTCTCTTTTTGCTCTGTATGCACCACTCTGCATTTAATCATTAGTGATTGATCTCTGCTCCCCTCCACAGCATGTCTTTTTCCTGGTTCTCTCCCTCAGCCCCAACCAGTCCCAGCAGAAGACTGCCCCTCCCTGAGCCTGGTTCTGCTGGAGGTTTCTTCCTGTTAAAAGGGAGTTTTTCCTTCCCACTGTAGCCAAGTGCTTGCTCACAGGGGGTCGTTTTGACCGTTGGGGTTTTACATAATTATTGTATGGCCTTGCCTTACAATATAAAGCGCCTTGGGGCAACTGTTTGTTGTGATTTGGCGCTATATAAAAAAAATTGATTGATTGATTGAAGGTTTACTGTCTGGCTGGTCTCCGCCTCCTCCTCACACGTGGAAAAGGAGGCGGGCACACAGCAGCAAGGTTCCACTTCCAGGCATGATTTATTTATTTAGCAGACACAGTTCTTTAATTTTACATGTTAGTGACAAAAGCCTTAACTGAGTTGAAAACTATTTTTGAATAGAATTTTAACTCACGTTTGAGAGTAACTCACAGTCGACTTGTGGACCCTGAAAATTTAGACTCCTGTATATTTGATGTTAAGTTTTAGTGGTCAACCTGATTAACTGGCAGTTTCAGGTAACTCACAGTCTGATTTTGTGGACCCCAACTCACACAAGTTAATGGGGTTCACCTGTGTGCATAAAAATGCGCACAATAGAAAAGAAGGAGGCGGGAACCAGCCTGTCTTACATCTGTGGGAGCCAGTTATTCTGTCTTTGCTGCGGGTTTTGTTTTGTTTGTTGTCTTTGTGCTGAAATCCCCCCTAATGTTTGGGTTACGGTGACACTATGAGATGACTGACACGTGTGCTGTCGGCGCCCGCTCGGCTGTTACTTCGCTCCCGGTCTCCCCTACAGCTCTGCGCGCTTTAAGCGGATTCCTGCAGAACCCGGCGGGACTTCAGTCTGACACAGTTCGGGATTCTGCACACTCCCTCAGAACCTTGAACTCTTACCGGAGACGTTGAGTTTCCCTCCCAGGAACCAGCGGATCCGGCCGCTGCTCAGTTCGCAGTCCCGGACCTGACGGAACGGTTCCACCCAGCGCAGCCTGTCAGCAGCGACGGAGCCCCAGAACTGATCCGGATTCGTGACCGAGAGCCGGTACAGATCCGGGTAGGACAGACGGGACAGAGCGGTGCTCCAGGTTCCGCTCGGAGGAGTCACGGACAGGCATCTTCGGACCGCCTCGGTCCTGATCTGAACCGGTCCCGGAGGGGACCAGCAGCTAAGAAGAGTCCTGAAGATTTTGGTTCCTCTGCTGAATGTCGTGCTGCTGTTCTGAGCGGCCATGTTGGATCAGCGAGACCCACAAGTCCCACATCACCAAGTTCTGCACCCTCCATCCTCAGCCCCGCCCCCAATCTCACCCTCCCTCCATCCTCAGCCCCGCCCCCAATCTCACCCTCCCTCCATCCTCAGCCCCGCCCCCAATCTCACCCTCCCTCCATCCTCAGCCCCGCCCCCAATCTCACCCTCCCTCCCTCCATCCTCCGTCCCGCCCCCAATCTCACCCTCCCTCCCTCCATCCTCCGTCCCGCCCCCAATCTCCCCCTCCCTCCCTCCATCCTCCGTCCCGCCCCCAATCTCACCCTCCCTCCCTCCATCCTCCGTCCCGCCCCCAATCTCACCCTCCCTCCATCCTCAGCCCCGCCCCCAATCTCACCCTCCCTCCATCCTCCGCCCCGCCCTCCATCCTCCTCCGCCCCGCCCTCCAGACTCGCCCTCCCTCTTCCTCCGCCCCGCCCTCCCTCCTCCTGCGCTCCGCCCCCTCCCCTGGTGTTGGATGGAGGAATTTTAATGCAGAATTAAAAAAGTGCAACGAATCACACGAAACTCCAAACCTTCACCAACAGAAAGAATCAAATACACCGGAATCTTGAATCCAAACCTGAATCTAAATGCTGACACCAGGTCAGGACGGGGAGCACATGATGGTCCCACCACACCACGGACCCGCACCAGGTCCTCCACGGTACCACCCAGACAGACAACTGCTCCACCCCCGCGTCTCCACAGTAACAAGGCGAGACGTGGGCGTGTCCAGAGAAACTCCCCACGTGGACTCAATGTGGTGTCTGATGTTCTTCCACAGTGTCAGTGATCCTCCTCATCCGAGTCTCACTAAGTAACCGTTCAGTCAGTCCAGCGGGACCCAAAGATCCTCCACGGAGACCTGGGACCAAGTGCAGTTCTTAGATTAGATTAGATGGAACTTCATTGATGCCTTGAATGAATGAATGAATCAGTTAATTTATTCGGCGGAGCGTGCGCGCACACACACACACTTAACAACAGAGTCTTCCCCTTCAGACTCCCGCAGGGAAATAAAGGTCATAATTATACGGTGCTTGAAAAGCACCAGGACCCTGAAGACGTGGACTTTGTTCTCCTGTGCTGCTCACACCTCGGACCAGCGTCCACGTGAAGCCGAAGACCCAGAGACGTTCTTTGGCCAGATAAGCCAATCAGAGATAAGTGGATCTTGACAGAGAAATCCAATGATGTCACAATCCAGCCCAACGGGGGCGGAGCCAGAACACCTCCCTGACTGAAGACACTTAAAAAAATAAACAACTTTAAGGAATCAAATGTTTCATATGCTTTACAAGACGTTTTGTACACAAACGGAGTGAATGTCAACATTAAAAATATTCACATTCAAAATAAATCCTGAACAAAGACTAAATCTAAAGATGCAGATGATTATTTTCATGATCAATTCATCAGCTGATCGTGTTTTCTATGATTAGTTTATACTTTAATTCTAATGAAGCTTTGGATCATTTGAAGTAGTGAAGCTGGTTTCATTTGAATAATCATCTGTGCACAAATGTAATCAAAATAAATCACAACTACGATGATATAACTGAAGAAAACATTTTTGTGCATGAGCCAGGTGGGTTTCTGGTAAAGAGACAAAACAACTGACAGCCCAGCCTCAGTTGGCCATGACCTGCACAAGCTGTATGATGGCCATCCAGGGTGGCAGCTGTAGCCAGGTCAGGGGTCAACTGAGCAATTACACAGAGGTCAGAATTTAAAAATGCTCCAATCATATTTAAATGTATGTCACATTATCTGTCTAATCATAAAGAGTCCACAAAGGTAAAGTTTGGACAATCTGGGACTGAATGTTGTAGAGTTATGAGGTCAAAACAGCAAGAATGGTGACAAAGGTCAATTTCAGTTTGTACAGGGGTCAAAAGTTAAAGTTGCTCTAATTTTGGTCAGACGTGGTGCAATTATTGGTTGAGCTAATAGGATTAATAAATGGAATAGTTTTCACTGTGTTGAATGTTTGGTCTCCAAAGTAAAGGTCAAACAAGGTCAATGTCCACTGGATTCTATGACATGTGACATGTTACCCCGTAACGTGATAAGTAAGTGTGACACGTGGTGCAAACTGTTCCTTTTTAAAACCCTGTTAGCTCAACCAGTAATTTGCATCATTTTTTTGCCAAAATTCGAGCAACTTTAACTTTTGACCCCTGTACAAACTGAAACTGACCTTTGTCACCGTTCTTGCTGCTTTTACCCCATAACTCCATAACATTCAGTCAGATTGTCCAAACTAAGATAAGATAAGATAAGATAAGATAAGACTTTATTGATCTCACAGTGGAGAAATTCACCTGTTACGTCAGCTCTTAAAAAACACAAGGTGGGTGCAAGTAGAGGAAAATGTTCATCAAACAGTGTGTGCAAGGATAAGCAATAATAATAATAATAATAATAATAATACTTGTAACAATACAATAAAATAGGAAAATGAGGTAGAAATTATATATATATATATATATATATATATATATATATATATATATATATATGTACATACGGGTCCGCGCGTCGGCTCACAGCCGCTGCGACGCTCCGCCACAGGAAAAACACCTCTGTTGGAAGCCTTAAGGACAAGTTGGAACATGTCCTGCTGTTAAACAATTTCTCATATACTCACTCCACTGAAAGCCATCAAAAGCCACCTGGATTTTACAAATGGTTATCAACACGGAGGTGTTTTTCCTGTGCCGCCGCACCGCGTCGACACGTCCGCACGTCTTTCATTAAAAAAATCTCCTTTAACAGTGGAATATCCGGATAAAATGCTGAAACCGACTTCTTCTGAAACTTCTCTGTTCTCTCATGACGTCCTGGATCAATAGAGCCTGAAATGTGGAGGTTTTCAGCTTGAAACAGGCTGACGACGGCGGCTGAGAGCGCTGTGCGATGTCTCGCACCGTGGGAAGTCCTTAAAGCGACAGTATCACCTCAAAATCTCTCATCAGCCGTTAAAATTTTCACTGAAAACCAGCTTAATTTTTCGAACCGTGTCCACTTCGATGTGTCTCACAGGTTTAGAAAAAATCTTGATCAAACAAAGCGCCAGTCTCTCAGCAACTTCTCAGACAAAGGAATTCCGACGAGGGGCTAGACAACTCCTCCCACAAGGAGTGCTCACAGGCGAATGACGTCACCGACAGGCGTGGAAAAACTCACGCATGCGCACGAGGGTTCAAGCATGTCTGACGTAAAAACATATGAATGAAATCCATATAGTTTTTGAAAAAAATAAAAAGGACCGTTACTTTATTGACAGCCCTCGTATACCTTAGCTCATCCACAATCACTACAGTAAATTTCAGGAAGTTTTATCTTTATTTAGGAGAGTTGCATAGCGGACACATCTTCTGGCAGCCTGCCAGAATTTGTATCCCCTTTTGACAGAATTCCCCTGGAAACCACAGCTGACAGAATTTATTCTGTAAAAACAACCAGATTTTTTTTACGGTGTAAAAGCTGAATTTTATTTCTTGTAAACCAAAACAACCATCAGCCACATCACATTTGTCTGCTTATCTTTTATTTAAAACAGAAAAAATCACAGACAAGTACAAGAGTGAACAGTTTATACACTGAAAAAAATGCTACTTTGGATCAACTTAAAAAAATTGATGTAATTTGTTACAGCTAATTTTTTTAGTTTCTCACAATGTATATTTATGATTTTCTAAAGTGATTCCAGCAGATTTAAACTGGAAACCACAATTTCCCATTAGACCAATGTAAATAAGTACTTTGAATGAAGTGCACCGTGTTTCACTTTTTTCAGTGTAACTGTTCATATTTTAATCTCGAATGAACGAACTGAACTGAAGAAAGAGTGAAAATCATTGAATTTTCTTGTTGTAGGTGAAGCCCGAGGTGTAGAGGGTGAAGAGGAAAGGTGAGAGGACAGTGCCCTGGGGTGCCCCGGTGCTGCACCTTGCCACCTCAGACTAACAGCCGCGCAGTTGCACGTACTGCAGGCAGTCAGTGAGGTAGTCCATGGTCCAGGTGGCAAGATGTCCATCCACACCTGTGTCCTCCAGCTTCTCCCATAGCAGCAGATAGTGTTAAAAGCGCTGGAGAAATCAAAGAACATGACTCTGACAGCGCCCCCGCCAGTCTCCAGGTGGGTGAGCACTCGCTGCAGCAGGTAGATGACAGCGTCTATATACTATATCTACTATACTATA
Organism: Thalassophryne amazonica; assembly: GCF_902500255.1. NCBI lineage: Eukaryota > Metazoa > Chordata > Actinopteri > Batrachoidiformes > Batrachoididae > Thalassophryne > Thalassophryne amazonica. Next base: position 3,301,284 of record NC_047115.1, on the reverse strand, counting down.
CAATTTTGGAACCTTTGTGATCAGACAAATAATATGGTGCAGTTTTCAATATGATTGGAGCATCTTTTAACTTTGACCCCTGTGTAGTTCTTCATCTGACCCCTACCTGACTGCCTATTGAAAATTCAAGTGGTCAGTTTTCAAAAGAGTTCATGTTTGAGGTGTATTTGTGCTGAATTTGATGCTTCTATCACCATTTGCAGGATTCCTCTGTAAATATTCTCTTATCTGCTGCACTATACTGATTCATTGACTATTTAGAAACTTTTAACAAACCACAACTCTCCATTTTTCTGTGATAACGTGATAAAGAAGTTGTGTAAGATCAAAAGTTTATTTTTGTATTGATGGAGTTTCAGCTTCAACCAAAACAACAAACAAACTCTTTTCTGAATGCAGCTTTGGTAAACAGTTCTATGTTAATGCTTCATGTTATCAAATAAATGTCCAACTGGAATGGCACTTAGAGCGCCACCTTCAGACACGTGTGTTCCCAACATCGCAATGTGAAATCTGCTGAAGATCCTGGGAGATCTAGCTCAGGATAGAATACGTAAGAAGCTCTCGTCCAACCAATAACCAGCTCACGGAGCTCCAGCTTTCTTTTTTCTTGAACAGACGTTGCGTGTGGAAGTCAAACAGCAGTGATCGATCCAGTGTTTTCAGGATCCAGGACCTGCAACATAAAAACTGATTCCAGCTGTGAAGGCGACCAGTCTGCAGTCGGAGCTTTATCAACCTCAATTTAACAAAGACAAGAACAATGTTTGGACCAGATTAGCACGTCTGATATTTCACCTCCCACCAATCACAGCTCGACGTTAATTCTATTCTGCAAACACAAAACGTGGGATTAAAGGCTGTTAATTTGACCTTTGTTCTGCATAAAAACAGGACATGTTTTAACATGCGAGCTGCTGGATTAAAGACCAGACGTGAGATTATGTGAGATTATTTTGGAGCTGCACAGATGAAAACATCTGATAAAAAACACTGTTAGTTTTAAGAAGCTCCAAAAACACAGAAACCTGGTGACGGCTGTCAAAGGAACACCGTCTGGTTTTAAAACCAGCAGCTATGTGGATCCAAAGTCTAAAGGCCTGACAAAAACAACACGGGCTCCAGTTCATAACATCAGAAAGACTAATAAATAACAGCCAGAATCACACAGGCTGCACATCACAGCAAATCATGATAATAACCTGACCTTTGACCTGAGAAAAAGTACAGAACTGTAGACGTTGGTGAGGATGTTTGTGTTGAAGACATCATCATTGGTGATCGTGCCAATTCCTCCAGTAGATTGGTGCCCTTCCAATACAGACTTGGTCTTCGGAGTGAGATTGCATCAGAATTTTGGCTCTCTGTTGGGGCTGTTTACACAGAGACTGCTACCTGCTGCTTTGGACTTGAACTAACAGTCTTTTTCAAGACTTTTTTACTTTTTTACCTTTTTACTTTTTTTAACTTTTTCACCGTGCTCCAACGCCTAAGGAAGACCTCTAACGGTCGAAACATCGCGACGGAGCACTTTTATCAGCTAACTTTCATTAGAAAGCGTTAGCAAGCTAGTTAACTTGCCAACGCTTTCGTTTTTATTTTTTATTTTTTTTATTTTTATTTTATTTTAGCACCGTTGTCGTGCGTTCGCTGTTGTCGTGCGTTGCCTGTGCTGCTTCATGGCCTGTTGGTGCCTTGATTGGGGCACTCCTTCTGCTGAATCACCTCTAAATTATTTGCACATTATTCACTTTGTGTGTTTTTAGGAATCCGTTGGCTTAGCGCAGCTACTAGCTCTTAGCCGATTTAGCATGGCGGCTTCTCCTGTCTCTCCCACACTTTTCTGCTCTGGGTGTGAAATGTTTAGTTATTCCTCGGCCTCCTTTAGCAGTAACGGTACTTGTAATAAGTGTAGCTTATTCGTAGCTTTGGGGGCCAGGCTGGGCGAATTGGAGGCTCGGCTCCGCACCGTGGAAAATTCTACAGCTAGCCAGGCCCCTGTAGTCGGTGCGGACCAAGGTAGCTTAGCCGCCTTTAGTTACCCCCTGGCAGATCCCGTGCAGTCGGGAAAGCAGGCTGACTGGGTGACTGTGAGGAGGAAGCGTAGCCCTAAACAGAAGCCCCGTGTACACCGTCAACCCGTTCACATCTCTAACCGTTTTTCCCCACTCGACGATACACTCGCCGAGGATCAAACTCTGGTTATTGGCGACTCTGTTTTGAGAAATGTGAAGTTAGCGACACCAGCAACCATTGTCAATTGTCTTCCGGGGGCCAGAGCAGGCGACATCGAAGGACATTTGAAATTGCTGGCTAAGGCTAAGCGTAAATTTGGTAAGATTGTAATTCACGTCGGCAGTAATGACACTCGGTTATGCCAATCGGAGGTCACTAAAATTAACATTAAATCGGTGTGTAACTTTGCAAAAACAATGTCGGACTCTGTAGTTTTCTCTGGGCCCCTCCCCAATCGGACCGGGAGTGACATGTTTAGCCGCATGTTCTCCTTGAATTGCTGGCTGTCTGAGTGGTGTCCAAAAATGAGGTGGGCTTCATAGATAATTGGCAAAGCTTCTGGGGAAAACCTGGTCTTGTTAGGAGAGACGTCATCCATCCCACTTTAGATGGAGCAGCTCTCATTTCTAGAAATCTGGCCAATTTTTTTGGATCCTCCAAACTGTGACTGTCCAGCGTTGGGACCAGGAGGCAGAGTTGTGGTCTTATACACCTCTCTGCAGCTTCTCTCCCCCTGCCATCCCCTCATTACCCCATCCCCGTAGAGACGGTGCCTGCTCCCAGACCACCAATAACTAGCAAAAATCTATTTAAGCATAAAAATTCAAAAAGAAAAAATAATATAGCACCTTCAACTGCACCACAGACTAAAACAGTTAAATGTGGTCTATTAAACATTAGGTCTCTCTCTTCTAAGTCCCTGTTGGTAAATGATATAATAATTGATCAACGTATTGATTTATTCTGCCTAACAGAAACCTGGTTACAGCAGGATGAATATGTTAGTTTAAATGAGTCAACACCCCCGAGTCACACTAACTGTCAGAATGCTCGTAGCACGGGCCGAGGCGGAGGATTAGCAGCAATCTTCCATTCCATCTTATTAATTAATCAAAAACCCAGACAGAGCTTTAATTCATTTGAAAGCTTGTCTCTTAGTCTTGTCCATCCAAATTGGAAGTCCCAAAAACCAGTTTTATTTGCTATTATCTATCGTCCACCTGGTCGTTACTGTGAGTTTCTCTGTGAATTTTCAGACCTTTTGTCTGACTTAGTGCTTAGCTCAGATAAGATAATTATAGTGGGCGATTTTAACATCCACACAGATGCTGAGAATGACAGCCTCAACACTGCATTTAATCTATTATTAGACTCTATTGGCTTTGCTCAAAAAGTAAATGAGTCCACCCACCACTTTAATCATATTTTAGATCTTGTTCTGACTTATGGTATGGAAATAGAAGACTTAACAGTATTCCCTGAAAACTCCCTTCTGTCTGATCATTTTTTAATAACATTTACATTTACCCTGATGGACTACCCTGCAGTGGGGAATAAGTTTCATTACACTAGAAGTCTTTCAGAAAGCGCTGTAACTAGGTTTAAGGATATGATTCCTTCTTTATGTTCTCTAATGTCATATACCAACACAGAGCAGAGTAGCTACCTAAACTCTGTAAGGGAGTTAGAGTATCTCGTCAATAGTTTTACATCCTCATTGAAGACAGCTTTGGATGCTGTAGCTACTCTGAAAAAGACAGCTTTAAATCAGAAGTGTCTGACTCCGTGGTATAACTCACAAACTCGTAGCTTAAAGCAGATAACCCGTAAGTTGGAGAGGAAATGGCGTCTCACTAATTTAGAAGATCTTCACTTAGCCTGGAAAAAGAGTTTGTTGCTCTATAAAAAAGCCCTCCGTAAAGCTAGGACATCTTTCTACTCATCACTAATTGAAGAAAATAAGAACAACCCCAGGTTTCTTTTCAGCACTGTAGCCAGGCTGACAAAGAGTCAGAGCTCTATTGAGCTGAGTATTCCATTAACTTTAACTAGTAATGACTTCATGACTTTCTTTGCTAACAAAATTTTGACTATTAGAGAAAAAATTACTCATAACCATCCCAAAGATGTATCGTTATCTTTGGCTGCTTTCAGTGATGCCGGTATTTGGTTAGACTCTTTCTCTCCGATTGTTCTGTCTGAGTTATTTTCATTAGTTACTTCATCCAAACCATCAACATGTTTATTAGACCCCATTCCTGCCAGGCTGCTCAAGGAAGTCCTACCATTATTTAATGCTTCAATCTTAAATATGATCAATCTATCTTTGTTAGTTGGTTATGTACCACAGGCCTTTAAGGTGGCAGTAATTAAACCATTACTTAAAAAGCCATCACTCGACCCAGCTATCTTAGCTAATTATAGGCCAATCTCCAACCTTCCTTTTCTCTCAAAGATTCTTGAGAGGGTAGTTGTAAAACAGCTAACTGATCACCTGCAGAGGAATGGTCTATTTGAAGAGTTTCAGTCAGGTTTTAGAATTCATCATAGTACAGAAACAGCATTAGTGAAGGTTACAAATGATCTTCTTATGGCTTCGGACAGTGGACTTATCTCTGTGCTTGTTCTGTTGGACCTCAGTGCTGCTTTTGATACTGTTGACCATAAAATTTTATTACAGAGATTAGAGCATGTCATAGGTATTAAAGGCACTGCGCTGCGGTGGTTTGAATCATATTTGTCTAATAGATTACAGTTTGTTCATGTAAATGGGGAATCTTCTTCACAGACTAAAGTTAATTATGGAGTTCCACAAGGTTCTGTGCTAGGACCAATTTTATTCACTTTATACATGCTTCCCTTAGGCAGTATTATTAGACGGTATTGCTTAAATTTTCATTGTTACGCAGATGATACCCAGCTTTATCTATCCATGAAGCCAGAGGATACACACCAATTAGCTAAACTGCAGGATTGTCTTACAGACATAAAGACATGGATGACCTCTAATTTCCTGCTTTTAAACTCAGATAAAACTGAAGTTATTGTACTTGGCCCCACAAATCTTAGAAGCATGGTGTCTAACCAGATCGTTACTCTGGATGGCATTACCCTGACCTCTAGTAATACTGTGAGAAATCTTGGAGTCATTTTTGATCAGGATATGTCATTCAAAGCGCATATTAAACAAATATGTAGGACTGCCTTTTTGCATTTACGCAATATCTCTAAAATCAGAAAGGTCTTGTCTCAGAGTGATGCTGAAAAACTAATTCATGCATTTATTTCCTCTAGGCTGGACTATTGTAATTCATTATTATCAGGTTGTCCTAAAAGTTCCCTAAAAAGCCTTCAGTTGGTTCAGAATGCTGCAGCTAGAGTACTGACGGGGACTAGCAGGAGAGAGCATATCTCACCCATGTTGACCTCTCTTCATTGGCTTCCTGTTAATTCTAGAATAGAATTTAAAATTCTTCTTCTTACTTATAAGGTTTTGAATAATCAGGTCCCATCTTATCTTAGGGACCTCGTAGTACCATATTACCCCATTAGAGCGCTTCGCTCTCAGACTGCGGGCTTACTTGTAGTTCCTAGGGTTTGTAAGAGTAGAATGGGAGGCAGAGCCTTCAGCTTTCAGACTCCTCTCCTGTGGAACCAGCTCCCAATTCAGATCAGGGAGACAGATACCCTCTCTACTTTTAAGATTAGGCTTAAAACTTTCCTTTTCGCTAAGGCTTATAGTTAGGGCTGGATCGGGTGACCCTGGACCATCCCTTGGTTATGTTGCTTTAGACGTAGACTGTGGGGGGGGTTCCCATGATGCACTGTTTCTTTCTCTTTTTGCTCCGTATGCATCACTCTGCATTTAATCATTAGTGATTGATCTCTGCTCCCCTCCACAGCATGTCTTTTTCCTGGTTCTCTCCCTCAGCCCCAACCAGTCCCAGCAGAAGACTGCCCCTCCCTGAGCCTGGTTCTGCTGGAGGTTTCTTCCTGTTAAAAGGGAGTTTTTTCCTTCCCACTGTGGCCAAGTGCTTGCTCATAGGGGGTCGTTTTGACCGTTGGGGTTTTTCATAATTATTGTATGGCCTTGCCTTACAATATGGAGCGCCTTGGGGCAACTGTTTGTTGTGATTTGGCGCTATATAAGAAAAAAGTTGATTGATTGATTGATTGATTAAGTCAGCTGACAGTTAAACTACAGAGGACATTATATTGTCTGTTAGTTTAATTTTCCAGGCCAATATATACGGAGGGCTCATTTTATTTTTATTATTATTGATGTATTTCATTTTTGGGCACTTTAGTTCATGAAATTTTTCACACTCCTCTAACAGAAGCCGCTGCAAAGCCGGTGTGAACATTAGCACCCCCTGCTGTGTGTAGAGAACAGTCGATTTACATAAAACAATCAATGACCATCAGTGCACAAAATCCTCTCTGATGATCTTCTCCAGCTTCTCAAATCAAAGCCTCGCTTGAGTTCAAACAGTGGAATTTACCAAATTGGTGTGAACAGGATTAGTAGATCCTGGATCACCCAGTCGATCTTGGATCTTTTGAGATACACTCAGAAAACACACTCCTGGTCTGTTTCTCATCAACAGCAGAAAGGAATCCACTAGGATGAGTGTGCACAGTTGTAATTAGAGCCTGACCGATTTATCATGAGACAGTAATATCGGCTCATATGAAGCGGTGTTATTGCATAGATCGTCCAGCAGGGCGTGCACTGACTGCACTGTTTACAAAGCATGGCTGGGACACCCTCACCCATTCATTTTTAACCAGAGTGACAGTTTTACAGCGACAAAACACAAGTGGTCACCATGCCGACTAAAATAGACCAGAAGTGTCTTTTATGCAAATGCTGTGATGTCATACGATGCCTGCAAATCAGAACAAAGGCAGCGTGACCTATGTTGGTTGTTTATTTGTAGTTATTTCTAATAAAGTTCAGGTTTAAACAGTAAAACATCAAACCTCATTTACATTTCTTCATCAGCAGGGTTTAATAATGAGATGTCAGGAATCTGGGCCATTTTTAATCGATATCGACAGATGGACCTGTATCCAATGTGTCCCCTTGTTTGCACAAATCTGAGGTGGATCTGCATAGTAGAGAAGCTTGAATCTTCGACTGGACTGAGTTGCTTGACGTGAGGACGTTTCGCTTCAAATCGCAGAAGCTTCCTCAGCTAAAATTCTTGGTCTGGTAGTCTGACTTCTGTCTTGACTCTTGTAGAGAAGAATAAACCAGAAGCCCAGAATAAGCCCAGAATAAACCAGAAACCACGAAGCTTCAGGACGCCACTGAGGACCCGCGCCGCACAGTGAACACACAGGGTGAGCCTTCTTATCGTGGTCCTTCAGCCCCTCTGAAACAACTTCCTGCAGAGAGCCACATTTATGGTAACTTCCTGTCGCCTCAACTGACGCTGGGATTGGGTCCTTTTTCAACCTTCCACTGTGACAGGTCCTGTTCAGGGTGACGGCGCTGTGCCAGAGTCCGCCGGGGGCAGCAGCAGTCCAACATAGTTATGGTCAGGAACGTCAAAGTTAGGGGGGCAGAGGAACAGTTCCTGATGGTTCCAGTCACAGTTTCATCTGGTGCTTCAGTGGAGCTGCTTTTATTCACACCTACAAAAAATAAATACATCAGCAGGTTAAAGACTCCTTGTCCTGAAGCTAAAATGAGCCACTATTTATCCATAGAGATAAACCAGCTGTGCTGTTAGCAGCAGCTACATGGACATCAAGGTACTGTTAGCACAGACTCCGAGTCCGGCGGGGAACTCTGAACACACAGACGGGGATCAGGATCAGCATCTGGATTCTGCAGAGCTTTGAGGACTGTTGATCTGGATTCACCACTGACCTGGTAAAGCAGGATGTAGGTCTCTGCTGGCGGTCTGACGCCGCTGTCACCTAAATCAACATCACAATCACGAAAAACATTTACCACATTTATTTAACCTTAAAACCTTTGACCTCCTCATCAAAGGACCAAAAACAAAAAAACACTTTAGGGTAAAGACGATTTCATCGACACTGGACCGCTCGTCCTGATCATCAATAAACTGTGAGACAAACACAGCTTCATGATTCAGACCTTTGATGAAAGATGGACAGCGACATCAGGAAGCACAGTTCTGAAAGTAAGACGCCACGTCCACTTTTTTCTTTTTTTTATCACTCAAAATGAGAACAGGGCGTCTGCAGCCACACGCAGCCCAAAAACACCCTCTGCACCCAGGTTTTTTTTTTTTTAAGTGGACGGCCTTTTTCAGACAGTACTTTTAAGTTGAAAAATCCCTGAACTTTTCAGAGGCACCGTGACGTCACTCCAGTGCCTTTTCAGGAAAACAGGAGAAAAGGTTTATAATTGCTGTGCCACTCAGATACACAAAACTCATCTGTGATAGCAGATTGGACGGACACTGAGGAGGAACAAATCACAAGTTCCCCCCCCCCACTGAAAACACTGGAACTGCTGCGATGATGAATTTGTTGGCTCACTCTCAGAGCTTTTAGCTAAAAATCAAACAAGCAAACGCTCTACAGCCACATGGCGGCGCATCTCAGGGTTGCTGCGTGACCTTCACCCACTTGCCTCAATTCGGATAACAGACTTCTTCAAACTTAGTGCACATAAACAATGTCAAATGTGTATGTCTTTAATTCTGATGTGTGCCATTATTACGGTAAACAAGTAATAATTGTGGACTAATTGCTGTCTGAGGTAACTGTAAACATAATTTCTCCACTGTGAGATCAATAAAGTACATCTCATCTCACAGGGCCTAAATTCTTCTGACGACAGACATGAGACATAAATCCAAACTGGTCAAATCAAATCAAATCAATTTTATTTATATAGCGCCAAATCACAACAAACAGTTGCCCCAAGGCGCTTTATATTGTAAGGCAAAAGCCATACAATAATTATGTAAAACCCCAACGGTCAAAACGACCCCCTGTGAGCAAGCACTTGGTGACAGTGGGAAGGAAAAACTCCCTTTTAACAGGAAGAAACCTCCAGCAGAACCAGGCTCAGGGAGGGGCAGTCTTCTGCTGGGACTGGTTGGGACTGAGGGAGAGAACCAGGAAAAAGACATGCTGTGGAGGGGAGCAGAGATCAATCACTAATGATTAAATGCAGAGTGGTGCATACAGAGCAAAAGAGAAAGAAACACTCAGTGCATCATGGGAACCCCCCAGCAGTCTAAGTCTATAGCAGCATAACTAAGGGTTGGTTCAGGGTCACCTGATCCAGCCCTAACTATAAGCTTTAGCAAAAAGGAAAGTTTTAAGCCTAATCTTAAAAGTAGAGAGGGTGTCTGTTGTGTGGGCTGCCCGAAGAGGAGAGACTGACAGCTGTCAGTCATCATCATCATCACCATCACCACAATAAAAGCCTGGGAGAATCATCAGAACCCTGCCGAGTTATCAGCTTACCACACAGGTAAACCAACTCAGCCGTTTTGTGCCATACGCACATTAATTGCTACTGATTTTTGCAGTCGTAACCTTTGGTATACTCGCAGCTCGGAGCTGGGTTTGTGGAAGCTGGAAGGAGTTGGCGTTCCCACTCCTCACTTTCCTTATCGCTAAGTATACTGTTGGTACTGCACGTTCTCAGTGTTCCTGTTTTATGGGAGTGGTGGATTTTTTCCCTCAGGAAGGAACTGTGATTTTTGCTGACTGTTGCTGGGTGTACACACACCCACCGTAACCTGTTTGTTTTTCCTGCCAGCAGTACCAGATCTGACAGCTGGGAGCAGTGGCCACCTGGGGACTCGGTGTGTTGCAGGTCTCCGTTGGCGGTGGAACCTTGTGGGTCCCGGCTCTTCTCTGGATAAGGCGTCTCCTATCCTCGGGCCTGCCCACACGTCACCTTCTTGTGGAACTTTTGATTGACAGACTAAAGCAGTATTTGACCTGTAGTGCACATTTTTGCAATATTAAATTGTATTCATTGGCATCTCTATTGTCCGTTCATTTATGCCCCCTGTGTGGGTCCGTGTCTTACACTTCCCCAACAGGATAACTCGGCCAGCGTCATGGATTCCAAGGGGCACATACCATCTGTTGAACAATCAATGGAGACGCAAGGTGCACAGGCTCCAGCAGGAGGAAGGTTGGGTGAGTTGCAGCGAATATTAACCACCCTCACTGCTCGGCTGGATTTGGTGGCCGAGCAGAACATACTGCTCGATCGCAGGATGGAGGCTCTCACCGCTCAGGTGGAAGCGCGTGCACAGGGTGCGGCTGCTGCTCCTCCTCCTGCGGACCTGTTGCTGAACAGAGACCCTCCAGTGGTCGTTCAACGAACCCCCCCCCCCGTCCCTAGAAGCATACATTAGCCCCCCGGAGCCGTACAGAGGTTATGTTGAGACGTGCGCGGACTTCTTAATGCAGTGCTTGCTCATCTTCGCACAACGTCCCGTCATGTACGCGTCAGACTCCAGCCGGGTGGCTTATGTCATTAATTTGCTTCGAGGTGAGGCACGCACCTGGGCTACGGCGCTTTGGGAACAGAGTTCACAGCTTCTAACGACATACACTGGGTTTGTGAGGGAGTTCAGACAGGTGTTTGACCACCCAAATCGAGGCGAAACTGCTTCAAACGTGCTGCTGTCAATTCGACAGGCGCATCGGAGCGCCGCTGAGTATGCAGTCGACTTCCGCGTCGCGGCAGCGAGAGCCGGCTGGAATACGGTAGCGCTCCGTGCTGCCTTTGTAAATGGACTGTCTCCAGTCCTTAAGGAGCACCTGGTGGCTAAGGACGAGCCGCAGGAATTAGACAGGCTTATCGACCTCCTTATACGGTTAGACAACCGATTAGAGGAACGTCGACGGGAGTGAGATGGGGGGCGTGGCCGGGCACGAGCCATCCCTCTTCCTTCCGGGTCCGAAAAGGTGCCGCCTTCCCCACGCTCCAAAGCCAGCGTGCTCCGCGTGACGACAGCTCCCCCTGCTGACGATGCTATGGAAACGAGCAGGGCCAAAATAAAATCAGATAATAGACAAAGGAGGTTGGCCCGTGGGGAGTGTTTTCACTGCAGCTCGAAGGAGCACACGCAGAAAAACTGCCCCAAATGGTCAAAACGTCAACACTCGCCCTTAGAGACTGGGCTAAGGGTAGGCCATAACACACACGCGGGGAGTGCACGTAAATCTGCACGAGTCCCAGTCATGAGCCTCTGTGGGGATTTAACCCTTCATGCCCCACCACTGAAGACCAGGGGAGACTGTGCTTTCGAGGTGGTGGCACCTAAAATGGGGAATGCATTGCCTTTGGACCTACGCTCCGTGGACTCTGTTGAAACATTTAAAGTGAAGCTAAAGACCCTTTTGTATAGGCTGGGCTTTTACCTAGTTTTTATGGTTTTATGTTTCTGCTGTTTTTTAATTTCTCTGTTCTTATGTGAAGCACTTTGTGATTTCTATCTTGAAAGGTGCTATATAAATAAACCTTACTTACTTACTTATCGACACGGGGTCAGAAGGGAATCTGCTGGACAGCAGATGGGCTAAGGAGGTAGGGCTCCCTCTAGTGGCCCTTCCTTCACCAGTGAAGGTACGGGCACTAGATGGCACCCTTCTTCCACTAATCACACACCAGACACAGCCCTTAACACTGGTTGTGTCTGGGAATCACAGGGAGGAGATTGTGTTTTTTGTAACACCTTCTACCTCCAGGATTATTTTGGGCTATCCATGGATGAGTAAGCACAATCCCTGGATCGATTGGCCGTCTGGGGTTGTGGCTCAATGGAGCGAAACCTGCCACCGGGAGTGTTTAAAATCCTCGGTCCCAGCCGGTGCGACTGCTAAAGAGGAGGTTCGAGTCCCTCCCAATCTTACGGCGGTGCCGGCTGAGTACCACAATCTTGCTGACGTTTTCAGCAAAGATCTGGCACTCACGCTTCCCCCGCATTGACCGTATGATTGTGCCATTGATTTGATCCCGGGCGCTGAGTATCCATCCAGCAGGCTATACAACCTCTCACGCCCCGAGCGCGAATCAATGGAGACCTACATCTGGGACTCTTTAGCTGCCGGGTTGATCCAGAACTCTTCCTCCCCGTTAGGTGCTGGTCTCTTTTTTGTGGGCAAGAAAGACGGCGGACTCCATCCATGCATTGATTATAGAGGGCTGAACGAGATTACGGTTCGCAACTGATACCCGTTGCCTCTCTTAGATTCAGTGTTCACGCCCCTGCATGGAGCCAAAATATTTACAAAACCCGATCTCCGTAATGCTTATCACCTGGTTCGGATCCGGAAGGGAGATGAATGGAAGACGGCATTTAACACCCCGTTAGGTCACTTTGAGTACCTGGTCATGCCGTTCGGTCTCACTAACGCCCCCGCGACGTTCCAAGCATTGGTAAATGACGTCTTGCGGGACTTCCTGCATCGGTTCGTCTTCGTATACCTGGACGATATTCTCATCTTCTCCCCGGATCCTGAGACCCATGTAAAGCATGTACGTCAGGTCCTACAGTGGTTGTTGGAGAAACGGTTGTTTGTGAAGGGCGAGAAGTGCGAGTTCCACCTTACTTCTTTGTCCTTCCTGGGGTTCATCATCTCCTCCAACTCCGTCGCCCCTGATCCGGCCAAGGTAGGGGCGGTGAGAGATTGGCCCCAACCGGCAAGCCATAGGAAGCTGCAACAGTTCCTTGGCTTCGCAAATTTTTACAGGAGGTTCATCAAGGGCTACAGTCAGGTGGTTGGTCCCCTGACAGCCTTGACCTCCCCAAAAGTCCCCTTCACCTGGTCGGATCGGTGCGAAGCCGCATTTAGGGAGTTGAAAAGCCGGTTCTCGACTGCACCAGTTCTGGTGCAGCCCGATCCTAACCGCCAGTTTGTTGTTGAAGTGGACGACTCTGACTCAGGGATAGGAGCCGTGCTGTCCCAGAGCGGGGAGTCCGATAAGGTCCTCCACCCTTGTGCCTATTTTTGCCGCAGGTTAACCCCAGCAGAATGGAACTACAACGTCGGCAATCGGGAGCTCCTGGCAGTGAAAGAGGCCCTGGAGGAGTGGAGACACTTGTTGGAGGGAGCTGTGGTACCATTCACGGTTTTCACTGACCATCGGAACCTGGAGTACATCTGGACTGCTAAGCGTCTGAACCCCAGGCAAGTCCGTTGGTCACTGTTCTTTGGTTGTTTTGACTTATGGATCACGTACCGCCCTAGGACAAAAAACCAGCGGTCTGACGCACTGTCCCGGGTGCATGAAGAGGAGGTCAGAACAGAGCTGTCGGATCCACCTGACACCATCATCCCGGAGTCCACTATTGTCACCACCTTCACGTGGGACATAGAAAACACCGTCAGGGAGGCCCTGACGCGACACCTGGACCCCGGCGGAGGACCATCGAACAGACTGTACGTCCCACCAGACGCAAGAGCTGCGGTCCTGGACTTCTGTCACGGTTCCAAGCTCTCCTGCCATCCAGGGGTGCGAAGAACCATGGCAGTGGTCCGGTAGCGTTTCTGGTGGGCGTCACTGGAAGCCGATGTCCAGGAGTATGTCCGGGCCTGCACCACCTGCACCAGGGCAAGGCTGTTCATAAACCAGAGAGTGGACTCCTCCAGCCGTTGCCAGTGCCTCAATGCCCCTGGTCTCATATAGGCCTGGACTTCGTCACGGGTCTCCCTGCATCGCAGGGAATGACGACCGTCATGACGATAGTGGACCGGTTCTCACTTTGTGGCCCTCCCGAAGCTCCCGACGGCCCAGGAGACTGCAGACCTCCTGGTCCACCACGTCATGTGTCTGCATGGTATCTCCACGAACATCATCTCAGACCATGGTCCCCAGTTCTCCTCGCAAGTCTGGAGGGGTTTCTGTAGGGAACTGGGGGCCACTGTGAGCCTCTCGTCCGGGTACCACCCACAGACCAATGGACAAGCAGAGCGGGCTAAACAAGATATGGAGCAGGCCTTAAGATGCGTAACCTTCGCGCACCCGACGGCCTGGAATCAACATCTGGACTGGATCGAGTACACCCACAACAGTCAAAATTCTTCGGCGACCGGACTCTTCCCATTTGAGGTGTGTTTGGGGTACCAGCCCTCATTGTTCCCGGCTTGTGGAAGGAGAGGTCGGGGTCCCTCGGTCCAGGGCCCACCTCAGAAGGTGCCGTCGGGTGTGGCAAACAGCCCGCTCTGCACTTCTGAAAGCCCGTACGAGGGCGAAGGGCCATGCAGACCGCCGATGTGCTCCAGCCCCCGCACACCAGCCTGGGCAGGAGGTTTGGCTTTCAACGAAGAACATTCCTCTGCACACAGACTCACCAAAACTAACGGACAGATACATCGGACCATACAAGATCATCAAAGTCATCAGTCCATTCGCTGTGAAGCTGAAACTCCCAGCTTCACTGCGGATCCACCCCGTGTTCCATGTGTCCAAGATAAAGCCGTACCACACCTCAGACCTCTGCACCCCCGGACCAGCCCCGCCTCCTGCCCGCATCATCAACGGTGAGCCTGCGTGGACAGTCCGCAGGCTCCTTGACGTTCGCCGGAGGGGTCGGGGTCTCCAGTATCTGGTGGACTGGGAGGGTTATGGACCCAAAGAACGCTCCTGGGTGAAGAGGAGCTTCATCCTGGATCCGGCCCTCCTGGCTGAGTTCTACCAGCGACATCCCGACAAGCCTGGTCGGGCGCCAGGAGGCGTCTATTGAGGGGGGGTCCTCTTGTGTGGGCCGCCCGAAGAGGAGGTACTGCTGGCCCAACACCAGAGGGCGCCCTGCCTGATGTCAGGCTTCAGGCACCAGAGGGCGCAGTCACCTCGCAGGAGCTCCAGGTGTGCCGACACTGACAGCTGTCAGTCATCATCATCATCACCATCACCACAATAAAAGCCTGGGAGAATCATCAGAACCCTGCAGAGTTATCAGCTTACCACACAGGTAAACCAACTCAGCCGTTTTGTGCCGTACACACATTAATTGCTACTGATTTTTGCAGTCGTAACCTTTGGTATACTCGGAGCTGGGTTTGTGGAAGTTGGAAGGAGTTGGCGTTCCCACTCGTCACTTTCCTTATCGCTAAGTATACTGTTGGTACTGCACTCAGTGTTCCTGTTTTCTGGGAGTGGTGGATTTTTTCCCTCAGGAAGGAACTGTGATTTTTGCTGGGTGTACACACACCCACGGTAACCTGTTTGTTTTTCCTGCCAGCAGTACCAGATCTGACAGCTGGGAGCAGTGGTCACCTGGGGACTCTGGATTTGGCGGCTCCGGTGTGTTGCAGGTCTCTGTTGGCGGTGGAACCTTGTGGGTCCCGGCTCTTCTCTGGATAAGGCGTCTCCTATCCTCGGGCCTGCCCACACGTCACCTTCTTGTGGAACTTTTGATTGACAGACTAAAGCAGTATTTGACCTGTAGTGCACATTTTTGCAATATTAAATTGTATCATTGGCATCTCTATTGTCCATTCATTTACCGCCCCCTGTGTGGGTCCGTGTCTTACACTTCCCCAACAGTGTCTGTCTCCCTGATCCAAATTGGGAGCTGGTTCCACAGGAGAGGAGCCTGAAAGCTGAAGGCTCTGCCTCCCATTCTACTCTTACAAACCCTAGGAACTACAAGTAGCCTGCAGTCTGAGAGCGAAGCGCTCTATTGGGGTGATATGGTACTATGAGGTCCCTAAGATAAGATGGGACCTGATTATTCAAAACCTTATAAGTAAGAAGAAGAATTTAAATTCTATTCTGGAATTAACAGGGAGTCAATGAAGAGAAGCCAATATGGGTGAAATATGCTCTCTCCTTCTAGTCCCCGTCAGTACTCTAGCTGCAGCATTTTGAAGTAACTGAAGGCTTTTCAGGGAACCTTTAGGACAACCTGATAATAATGAATTACAATAGTCCAGCCTAGAAGAAATAAATGCATGAATTAGCTTTTCAGCATCACTCTGAGACAAGACCTTTCTAATTTTAGAGATATTGCGCAAATGCAAAAAAGCAGTCTTACATATTTGCTTAATATACGCATTGAAGGACATATCCTGATCAAAAATTACTCCAAGATTTCTCACAGTATTACTGGAGGTCAGGGCAATGTCATCCAGAGTAAGGATCTGGTTAGACACCATGTTTCTAAGATTTGTGGGGCCAAGTACAATAACTTCAGTTTTATCTGAGTTTAAAAGCAGGAAATTAGAGGTCATCCATGTCTTTATGTCTGAAAGACATTCCTGCAGTTTAACTAATTGGTGTGTGTCCTCTGGCTTCATGGATAGATAAAACTGGGTATCATCTGCGTAACAATGAAAATTTAAGCAATGCTTTCTAATAATACTGCCTAAGGGAAGCATGTATAAAGTGAATAAAATTGGTCCTAGCACAGAACCTTGTGGAACTCCATAATTAACCTTAGTCTGTGAAGAAGACTCCCCATTTACATGAACAAATTGTAATCTATTAGATAAATATGATTCAAACCACCGCAGCGCAGTGCCTTTAATACCTATGGCATGCTCTAATCTCTGTAATAAAATTTTATGGTCAACAGTATCAAAAGCTGCACTGAGGTCTAACAGGACGAGCACAGAGATGAGTCCACTGTCCGAGGCCATAAGAAGATCATTTGTAACCTTCACTAATGCTGTTTCTGTACTATGATGAATTCTGAAACCTGACTGAAACTCTTCAAATAGTCCCGCATGAAGGTCAATGAAAGATCCCTCATTTTACTACATGACCAAAAGTTTAGTGTTTGTTGTATTTTTGGTAACTTTTTATGTGTTGTGTGGGCCGCTGAAGAGGAGGTACTGCTGGCCCACCACCACCAGAGGGCACCCTGCCTGGAGTGCGGGCTCCAGGCACCAGAGGGCGCTGCCATCTCACAGGAGAAGCCGGGGTGACAGCTGTCACCTACGACAGCTGTTACCAATCATCTGATCCACAGCGGTATATCTGCAAGACGTCATCTCCACTTCTTTGCCGAGATATCGCTCTACCAAGGAGGTAACGATCTCAGCTGACTGTGTTGACTTACTAACAGAAATATCTATTGCTTGTGTGTGTTGGACAACAGATATTCTGTTTCTTTTTTCGACGAGAGTTGGAGGTGGTACGATATCTAGACTATATAAGAGCTTTATGAATAAAAAATAAAAAATCTTATTCTACAGATTATATTAAAGATAATGGGAGAAGGAATGTAATTTTGAAATTTCGAGAGAGGATGGGACAGTTACTGTGAGTTTCAATGGAAATGCACCAACTCACATACATGGAGAGAATTTGCATGGAAATGTCTAATCAGATTCTTTGTGACCCCCAAGCAGAAAGCTCACTTTGCAGGAGAGACCCATTGTGTTGGAGGTTGTGCGGGAGCTGGGATGCTAATCACTGGCATATATTTTGGGAATGTCCAGTAATTTTAAGTTTTTGGTTTGAGATACACAAAATATTAGAAAACATGTTCCATATAAAAATACAATTTCATTTCAGAACACTTATTATGGGAGAAGTTAACTTTCTCACAGGCCAATTCAGCAAATACTTATTTGATGTTTTGATTTCTGCCGGCAAGAAAACTATCACCCGACACTGGCTACATCCCGACCTCCCCACAATAGAGGAATGGACGGATATTGTTAATGAAATTTATATAATGGAAAAGATTACTTTCTCACTCTGTCTACAAATGAATAAATTCACAAGGTCATGGTCAAAATGGGTCTCCTATGTACGAAAGGTACAGGCACATCCTACAGACCTAATAAATTAAATCATCTCTTCCTTCTCTGCCCTTTAACATCATTGGCTAATTTTCGTTGGTTTAAAAAGGATTGTTCGGTCTTGTATGTACCATATACATATCTCAAAATGAAACAATATAACTGTATATGTCCCTACAAAAGAATCCACTTCCTGTTATTAGCCCATACATCCACTTTTAATTTATTGTTCATTGGGTAGTATTTCTTCTTATTGCCCTTTTTTTTTCCTCTCTCTTTCTTTCTTGGTCTTGTCCTTTTACAAATATACAAAATACATGTTGCAGTTTTGTTCTCACCACTTTATTAAACATTACACAGTAATAGTATTGTTACTAACAGCAAGGTTTTTTATGCAGTTTTTTTCTTTTCCTTTTATTCCTTTCTCTGGATGACCAATAGTGGCTGTGTAATGTGATCTGTGAATAATAATAAAGAATAAATGTTAAAAAAAAAAAGTTCTCGTTTATGTAAAAGGTTTGTTGTTGTTGTGGCGTTTCATCCTTGGGTTTGTTTCACATCGACTTCATACGTTTGGATTCCTGCACGTTGTCTTCAGGACGGATCAGTCAAGTTCATTTGTGCGTCGTTCATCATTTTACGCACATGTGAGCGAACAGACGGTCACAACTGAGTGTTGAATGTCTGCGGTTGCTGTGCCATTTTTCTACAATGTAATAAAAATAAAGTTTATTTACACTCAACAAAAATATAAACGCAACACTTTTGGTTTTGCTCCCATTTTGTATGAGATAAACTCAAAGATCTAAAACTTTTTCCACATACAAAATATCACCATTTCCCTCAAATATTGTTCACAAACCAGTCTAAATCTGTGATAGTGAGCACTTCTCCTTTGCTGAGATAATCCATCCCACCTCACAGGTGTGCCATATCAAGATGCTGATTAGACACCATGATTAGTGCACAGGTGTGCCTTAGACTGCCCACAATAAAAGGCCACTCTGAAAGGTGCAGTTTTGTTTTATTGGGGGGGGGGGGGGATACCAGTCAGTATCTGGTGTGACCACCATTTGCCTCATGCAGTGCAACACATCTTCGCATAGAGTTGATCAGGTTGTCAGTTGTGGCCAGTGGAATGTTGGTCCACTCCTCTTCAATGGCTGTGCGAAGTTGCTGGATATTGGCAGAAACTGGTACACGCTGTCGTATACGCCGGTCCAGAGCATCCCAAACATGCTCAATGGGTGACATGTCCGGTGAGTATGCCGGCCTTGCAAGAACTGGGACATTTTCAGCTTCCAAGAATTGTGTACAGATCCTTGCAACATGGGGCCGTGCATTATCCTGCTGCAACATGAGGTGATGTTCTTGGATGTATGGCACAACAATGGGCCTCAGGATCTCGTCACGGTATCTCTGTGCATTCAAAATACCATCGTCCATAACAGACGCCTGCCCATACCATAACCCCACTGCCACCATGGGCCACTCGATCCACAACATTGACATCAGAAAACCGCTCATCCACACGACGCCACACACGCTGTCTGCTATCTGCCCTGGACAGTGTGAACCGGGATTCATCCGTGAAGAGAACACCTCTCCAACGTGCCAAACGCCAGCGAATGTGAGCATTTGCCCACTCAAGTCGGTTACGACGACGAACTGGATTCAGGTCGAGACCCCGATGAGGACGACGAGCATGCAGATGAGCTTCCCTGAGATGGTTTCTGACAGTTTGTGCAGAAATTCTTTGGTTATGCAAACCGATTGTTTCAGCAGCTGTCCGAGTGGCTGGTCTCAGACGATCTTGGAGGTGAACATGCTGGATGTGGAGGTCCTGGGCTGGTGTGGTTACACGTGGTCTGCGGTTGTGAGGCTGGTTGGATGTACTGCCAAATTCTCTGAAACGCCTTTGGAGACGGCTTATGGTAGAGAAATGAACATTCAATACACGAGCAACAGCTCTGGTTGACATTCCTGCTGTCAGCATGCCAATTGCACGCTCCCTCAATCTTGCGACATCTGTGGCATTGTGCTGTGTGATAAAACTGCACCTTTCAGAGTGGCCTTTATTGTGGGCAGTCTAAGGCACACCTGTGCACTAATCATGGTGTCTAATCAGCATCTTGATATGGCACACCTGTGAGGTGGGATGGATTATCTCAGCAAAGGAGAAGTGCTCACTATCACAGATTTAGACTGGTTTGTGAACAATATTTGAGAGAAATGGTGATATTGTGTATGTGGAAAAGTTTTAGATCTTTGAGTTCATCTCATACAAAATGGGAGCAAAACCAAAAGTGTTGCGTTTATATTTTTGTTGAGTGTATGTTGGATAAATGTTTAGACACCGGGTCGCCTGTTACCACAGATCTGGGGAGAGGTGACTGTCTAGTGGTTAAGTAATGGACTTGAGAAAGAGGATCCTTGATTCAAGCCCCAGCTAGATCAAACAATCGCTCATGGCCCTTGGGCAAGGTCCTGGTGTGCACTTTCAATAAATTCCACAATTTCATTGGCTGGTTTTCATTCTCGTTCTGTTCACAGCATTTGCAAAATAATAAGAATTAATAAAATATTTATCTTTTTGATATCAAATACAGACACTGATAATGGATTAGATGTCTGAAGAGGATTTCTGAAGCAATCCACAGCTCAGTTTGTGTTTTCAACTGAATCTCATTAAAGGATGCTAACTGATGGAGGATATTCAAGAATATAGACTTGAAACTGACCAATATTTCACAAACGTCACATTAGACCAACCCGGTTCACCGAGCACCTGAACACATCTATCCTTACTGTACTGTTTCACTGATCTAAGACCAGCACTGGTGTGTCTGCACACTTGGGACTTGGTTACATTATGAGCACCAAAAGTAAGCACATGATCGCCACTGTCACCAAGTGCTTGCTCACAGGGGGTCGTTTTGACCGTTGGGGTTTTTCTGTAATTATTGTATGGCTTTTGCCTTGCAATATAAAGCGCCTTGGGGCAACTGTTGTTGTGATTTGGCGCTATATAAATAAAATTGATTTGATTTGATTTGATGATCGCTTAGCCCAGTAGTGATAACATCTGACTGACACACTTGCTGAAAATCCAGCACCATAATTAGGGTTATGGTGGATGCTGATGATCATGACCAGACATAGTACTGAAATCCCAAAGCATTACACAGTCATATTCAACAAACCTGTGGGCATCATTACCTGCTTGTTCTAAAGGTTCATAGAAATCACTCTGCTTAGGAGGCCTGGAGCAATTTAGTTTCAGGGTTTGTGAGTTGGACGGCATGAGGCTCTCACATGATGACTATCAACTCATCAGTATTCATGCTTTGAGTATACGTCTCCTGTACCTTTTAAGAAATAGCCTCTGATTTACCAAGTGTGACTTGATGTGAGCTTTTGAGCAGGGGTGGTGGCCAAGTGGTTAATGCTCTTGGTTTCAGTTCAGAAGGTTCTGGGTTCAAATCCCACCCCTGCCACATTTGTCCATGTCATGTGGAGTTGCGTCAGGAAGGGCATCCGGCATAAAACCTGTGCCAATTCAACATGCAGATCCACCTTGGATTTGCTGTGGCGACCCCGAGTGCCAACAAGGGAGCAGCTGAAGGGACTTACTTACTTACTTGATGTGAGCTTTTGCCCTTGTCCACTGTCCATAGAATAGTACTTTGGGTACCAGTGTCACAGACTGAAGGGTCCACCCCTAAAAATTGGTCTGCCTGCCTTCACTACACATGCATCATTTTGGACCACAGCAGCTTGACTGAGATGGACTCTCTTCACCCAAAGCAATCAAATGGATTAATGTGATTATTAACTATCAGGTGACAAGGTAAAACCTCTTAAATCATTCTAATGTCAGTTTTAAGCAGAAATGAGGCCATAATCGATGATGCTTTGAAATGACGGATGCACAGTGAACGCATCAGCTAGCAGCTCGTGTAGCTGCGGCGCAATGATCGCTTCCTCCATCTTTTATGATGAAATAATGCTGAATTTATGTGGAAATGATTGTTGTACAAAAGCTTCAGGTATCTGTGGCTGAGACAGATAATGACTGGAGGCAGTTTGAAGCAGAAATGAGGTGATAATTCATGAACCGCAGCTAATGGTGCATGCACAGTGAAGGCAGGGCGGACTGATTTTTAGGGGGGGACCAGTCAGTCAGCGACACCGGGACCGTTGCAATGTGCAATCGATTCTCTATACGACCAAAGTAGGAGCTGTGTCCATGTTCTCGACATGGAATGACAGGATGTGATGGGTGTCCAGTTTAGTCCTCAGAATTCCATCTCTGATTTTCAGGGACTCAATTTCAAGTTAATTTAAAGTATTTGTATCGCACTAAATCACAAACAAGAGTCACCCCAAGCCACTTCACAAGGGTAAAGAATTATGAAACATGCAAAACAAAAACAAAAGTCAGATGTTGTGTTTCTGTTCTTCGGTCAGTGACCTCCGATGTAACCGAGCAGTTTGAGGAGAGTGAAGCAACTGAGATGAAAATCAGCAGCTTGAAATCTGAGACCAGGGTCCACTGTCAGAAAAGGTTGGATTGTCCCCTCTGGGTCAGGGGAGATTTACTGCCCCAAGTGGAGAAGATTAAGTATCTCTGGGTCTTGATCACGAGTGGGGCTAAGGTGGAGTGCGAGATCGACAGACAGATTGGGGAAGAGTCTGATGTGTTTTATGGACACTACTGTTGTGATGAAGAAGGTGCTGAGCCACAAGGTGAGACTCTCAGTTTATCAGCTGATTAACACTCCTGTCCTCACATATGGTCATGAACTTTGGGTAATGACTGAAAGAATAAGATCGTGGATACAAGTGGCAGAAATGAAATTCCTCTGTCAGGTATCTGGGCTTACACTCCTGGACAGAGTGAGAAGCTCGACTACCCAGGAGGGACTCTGAGTAGAGCCACTGCTTCTTCACATCAAAAGGAGTCAGTTGATGGGGTTTGGGCACCTAGTGATGATGCCCCCTGGTCATCTCCCTAAGGAGGTCTTCCAGGCACATCCAACTGGGAGGAGACCCCAGGAAGATCCAGGACATGCTGGAGGGATTATATTTACCAGCTGGATTGGGAACACCTCAAGATCCCCGGGACAAGTTTGAGGACTTAGCCGAGAATAAACTTTTTCACACTCTGGCAATGCTTATAGGCACATGTGTCTATAAGCATAATAAATGACACAGAACATGCAGGGAAATGGACCAGACAGTTACTTCATTATTATTTACTAGAGACACCATTCAGCTGCCATTCACCAACTAGAGCCATCATTCATTTTATTTTATTCTTCACGAATAACTTATTTCACACACTCGGAAATACAAACATAGTGCACAAGATTTATAGAGATCTGCAAAGCGAAACTGTGATCAGCTGATTCTGTTTATGAATAGACACTGTCTGGGTTGGCAGTGGGTCGAGTCAGGCAAAACCTGAATGTTCAGTTCATGTGCAGCATAAGCTTCAGTTTTTTTTCCTTGGACACCAATACCACGTTTTCACAAAACATCTTTCAAGGAATCAATACTGCCACAGGAAAAATAATCAAAGTCTCTGTCGTTCTCGCTGCTCACACAGTCAGTCATGATGTCTCTAGACTGCAGTTTACACTTCTTGCCCTTTGACCTCCCATGTCAGACCCGGAAGAGAGCAAGAGTGTGAAAGGGCTTATAGGGAAGTGTGGGTTGAGCTGCTTCGCCTGCAGCCACCGCGACTCAGATAAGCACCAGAAAATAAAAAAATGAAACTTAATTTAACCAGCTTAGTCCCATTGAGATCGAGATCTCTTTTGCAAGGGAGACCTGGACAATTCTAAAGTTTCCATTCACCTAACCTGCATGTCTTTAAAGAAAACACAGGGAGAAAATGCAAGCTCCACACGGAAAGGCCACAGTTGGGAATTGAACCCATGACCTTCTTGCTGCAAGACAATAGTACTAACCACTAAGTCACTGTGCTGCAAGAAACTGATTTAAAAACTGGAGACACACAGAAAACAGCAAACCACCATTAACTAGAAGCACTCGGACAGCGCAAACTTCCGCCAAGGCCATAGGGTCACTGATGTCACATGGAATACCCTTTGTCAAAGAGACTTATTCCACATCATTTCACGCATCAGCCATCATGTTTCAGATTCAGTGGTTAACCCTCTGGGGTCCGAGTGCATTTTTTGGACAGTTCACTCGCCTGGCATAAATGTCTTATTATTGCTGTTAACAGCTCTCACTGCATCTCCTTCCCACTGTAGCCAAGTGCTTGCTCACAGGGGGTCGTTTTGACCGTTGGGGTTTTACATAATTATTGTATGGCCTTGCCTTACAATATAAAGCGCCTTGGGGCAACTGTTTGTTGTGATTTGGCGCTATATAAAAAAATTGATTGATTGATTGATTGATCTCACAATCAAGTTTTATGTCTCTTTTTTCAGGACAACCTGTACTTTCAAAATATGTATGCTATAGTTGTGTTTTATAAGTGTAATAAAGGTTTACAATCAGAAATAAGAAAGGAAAAAGTAAAGCAGGAAATAATTTTCCACACACGTTTATTCAAAACACACAGAAAACTATAATAAACTAGTAACACATCACTCCTAAAAACAATCTTTGGTGTGTCATGTGAAGTGAATCTGCCCTATGTTTGAATTTGGGAAAACCATGTGACGGTGAACCAATTCCGAGTGGACACTCACATTGCTCACGTCATCACACAGCTTCTATGAGGAGTACAAACATGGTGGACGGTGGCTCGAAAGTCCACGGAGTTAACTTTTCAGCAAAAAAAGTAAGTTTGTATCTCATATCATTAAAAAGTTATTTATAATTTAGTAAAGCTTGGTCTCAGCCATCTCGTATACGTATACATAAACCCTTAGATCTTCAGCAAATGTATTTATAAAGAGAAACTGCATGAACTTAATGAAAATTAAAAATTAAAAAACAAGTTTTTAAATTTTCTAATAAGTTTATTCAATGAGGAGAAACAAGTGCTAAATTATTGTTGTGTTGTAACTTAATTTTTGTTCATATAAATAAGCCTTCTGATCCCCTCTGCAAATCATTTATGGAAATTGTGGATGCATTAAGATTTCGGCAATGCATTCAGGATTCGACACATATTAGTGGAAATACCCTGGATCTGGTTCTCGCACGTGGTATTGCTGTCACGAATATTGACATCATGCCTCTTACATCAGTGGTCTCTGATCACTCACTTATTAAGTTTACAGTTTCGCTGCCATGTTTAGTGGAACAACAACCTTATTTATCACTGCAGCGATGCATCAACTCCTCAACTAAGACTGAACTAGAAGCTAGACTGCCTGATGTCTTAGCCTCACTTTTGACAAATACTCAGTCAGTAGACAGACTTGTGGATAGTTTAAACTCAGTGCTCAAAACTACGCTCGACATGAAAAACTCGATGAAAATCAGCACCTCCAAATCCGAGGCCATGGTTCTCGACCAGAAAAAAGGTGCGTTTCCCTCTTCAGGTCGGTGGAGTGTCTGTTGTGAAAGTGTAGGAACACGGACCCACAACAGGGGGCGCAAATGAACGGACAATGGAGGAAGTCAAATAGCACTTTTACTGTTGTGAAATAAGCACAACAAACACAATCGATTACAATAATAGACAATAAAGTTGAATCACAAAGGTGTCATGTGGGCAGGCTCGAAGATAGGAGACGTCTGTCCAAAGCAGAACCGGAACCACACGATTTCCTCCGCCACCGAACCCCAGGAATACTGGAGCCGCCAAGTCCCGAACTCCCAGGTGGCCACTGCCTCCGCTTGTCGGATCTGGTACTGCTGGCGAGGAACAGAAACAGTCAGATGTGGGTGCGCCTGCACCCAGCAACACGTATGGTGGAAAAACCACCTCCAACTCTCGTCAGGAAAACACTGTTAGTGCAGGAATGTGAGTACTTATCCAAAAGGGTCCAATACAGTCTCCTGCTGTTCTACTCACTATCTGCGTGAAGGCAAAAAAGTATTTATGGTCAAAAGACAATATGATTGGCTGGATACGTTACCTCCTTGGTAGAGCGATATCTCGGCAAAGAAGTGGAGATGACGTCTTGCAGATATACCGCTGCGGATCAGATGATTGGTAACAGCTGTCGTAGGTGACAGCTGTCACCCCGGCTGCTCCTGTGAGGTGGCAGCGCCCTCTGGTGCCTGGAGCCCGCACTCCAGGCAGGGTGCCCTCTGGTGGTGGTGGGCCAGCAGTACCTCCTCTTCAGCGGCCCACACAACAGTGTCCTTGCCTCAAGTGGAGGAGTTTAAGTATCTCAGGGTCTTGTTCACAAGCGAGGGCCGGATGGAGCGTGAGATCGACAGACAGATCGGTGCAGTGTCTGCAGTGTCTGCAGTGATGCGGTCGCTGTATCGGACCGCCATGGTGAAGAGAGAGCTGAGCAGGGGGGCAAAGATCTTGATTTACCGATCGATCTACATTCCGACCCTCACCTATAGTCATGAGATTTGGCTCATGACCAAAAGAACGAGATCGCGAGTACAAGCGGCCGAGATGAGTTTCCTCCGCAGGGTAGCCAGGCACTCCCTTAGAGATAGGGTGAGGAGCTTGGTCACTCAGGAGGAGCTCGGAGTCGAGCCGCTGCTCCTCCACGTCAAAAGGAGCCAGCTGAGGTGACTCGGGTATCTTTTCTGGATGCCCCCTGGACGCCTCGCTGGAGAGGTGTTCCGGGCATGTCTCATTGGGAGGAGGCCCCGGGGAAGACCCAGGACATGCTGGAGGGACTACGTCTCTTGGCTGGCTTGGGAATGCCTCGGGGTTCCCGCGGAGGAGCTGGGAGAGGTGTGTGTGGATCGGGAGGTCTGGGTGGCTTTGCCTGAGCTGCTGCTACTCTGAGTTGGGCT
Organism: Thalassophryne amazonica; assembly: GCF_902500255.1. Classification (NCBI taxonomy): domain Eukaryota; kingdom Metazoa; phylum Chordata; class Actinopteri; order Batrachoidiformes; family Batrachoididae; genus Thalassophryne; species Thalassophryne amazonica. The sequence goes on along the minus strand of NC_047115.1, from coordinate 3,274,641 downwards.
GGCTGTTGGGCTGGTGTTGGGTGGGTGTTGGACTCTGTGTTGGGCAGGTGTTGGACTGGGTGTTGGGCAGTTGTTGGACTCTGAGTTGGGCTGGGTGTTGGGTGGGTGTTGGACTCTGAGTTGTGCTGGTGTTGGGTGGGTGTTGGACAGTTGTTGGACTCTGAGTTGGGCTGGGTGTTGGGCTGGTGTTGGGTGGGTGTTGGACTCTGAGTTGTGCTGGTGTTGGGTGGGTGTTGGGCCGGGGTTGGGCTGGGTTTTGGGAGGGTGTTGGACTCTGTGTTGGGCTGGTGTTAGGTGGGTGTTGGACTCTGTGTTGGGCAGGTGTTGTGTTGGGTGTTGGGCAGTTGTTTGACTCTGAGTTGGGCTGGGTGTTGGGCTGGTGTTGGGTGGGTGTTGGACTCTGTGTTGGGCTGGTGTTGGTGGGTGTTCGTTGGGTGTTGGGTGGGTGTTGGGCAAGGGTTGGGCTGGGTTTTGGGAGGGTGTTGGACTCTGTGTTGGGCTGGTGTTAGGTGGGTGTTGGACTCTGTTGGGCAGTTGTTGGACTCTGTGGTGGGCTGGTGTTGGGCCGGGGTTGGGCTGGGTTTTGGGAGGGTGTTGGACTCTGTGTTGGGCTGGTGTTAGGTGGGTGTTGGACTCTGTGTTGGGCACGTGTTGGGCTGGGTGTTTGGCATTTGTTGGACTCTGAGTTGGGCTGGGTGTTGGTCTGGTGTTGGGTGTGTTTTGGACTCTGTGTTGGGCAGGTGTTGGACTCTGTGTTGGGTTGTTGTTAGGTGGGTGTTGGACTCTGTGTTGGGCAGGTGTTGGGTTGGGTGTTGGGCAGTTGTTGGACTCTGAGTTGGGCTGCGTGTTGGGCTGGTGTTGGGTGGGTGTTGGACTCTGTGTTGGGCTGGTGTTGGGTGGGTGTTCGTTGGGTGTTGGGTGGGTGTTGGGCCAGGGTTGGGCTGGGTTTTGGGAGGGTGTTGGACTCTGTGTTGGGCTGGTGTTAGGTGGGTGTTGGACTCTGTTGGGTAGTTGTTGGACTCTGTGTTGGGCTTGTGTTGAGTGGGTGTTGGGTCGGGGTTGGGCTGGGTTTTGGGAGGGTGTTGGACTCTGTGTTGGGCTGGTGTTAGGTGGGTGTTGGACTCTGTGTTGGGCAGGTGTTGGACTCTGTGTTGGGCTGGTGTTAAGTGGGTGTTGGACTCTGTGTTGGGCACGTGTTGGGCTGGGTGTTTGGCAGTTGTTGGACTCTGAGTTGGGCTGGGTGTTGGGATGGTGTTGGGTGGGTGTTGGACTCTGAGTTGGGCGGGTGTTGGGCAGGTGTCAGACTCTGTGTTGGGCTGGGTGTTGGGCTAGTGTTGGGTGGGTGTTGGACTCTGTGTTGGGCTGGGTTTTGGGAGGGTGCTGGACTCTGTGTTGGGCTGGTGTTAGGTGGGTGTTGGACTCTGTGTTGGGCAGGTGTTGGGCAGTTGATGGACTCTGAGTTGGGCTGGGTGTTGGGCTGGTGTTGGGTGGGTTTTGGACTCTGTGTTGGGCAGTTGTTGGACTCTGAGTTGGGCTGGGCGTTGGGCAGGTGTTGGGTGGGTGTTGGACTCTGTGTTGGGCAGGTGTTGGACTCTGAGTTGGGCTGGGTGTTGGGCTGGTGTTGGGCAGGTGTTGGACTCTGAGTTGGGCAGGTGTTGGGCTGGGTGTTGGACTCTGTGTTGGGGCAGGTGTTGGGCTGGGTGTTGGGCAGTTGTTGGACTCTGAGTTGGGCTGGGTGTTGGGCTGGTGTTGGGTGGGTGTTGGACTCTGTGTTGGGCTGTTGGGTGATGGATTCTGTGTTGGGCAGCTGTTGGACTCTGCGTTGGGCTCTGTGTT